>NC_132929.1:12380079-12487579 GCF_047675955.1 Chlorocebus sabaeus
TGAACAGCCATGTAGAAATGTGATTGGACAAAAAAAGAATAATCTAATGGTAATAGACTGAGAGGGGAAACCCAGCAAGGCCTATCAGTTCAGATTCTTCTGGGCCTCTGTGTTTGGTAAGGGAAGAACCGCTTCTGGAGTGAGAGTCGCATGATCTACTTTCAGACGAGGTAGGTCAGATGATTTCTTCATGGCCAGTTCTTCCACAGAAAGGCAAGGTAAGGTTGGAATAATGTTTCTAGGTCTTATAGCTGCTTCTGGGGGTGGGGGATGGTGGGGGAAGGATGTGATTTCTATGACCTGCCTTAGGGAAAAGGAATTCTAGTTTCTATGGCCTGCCTTGGAGCAGAGAGAGGAACAGAAACAGGAGAAGTTCAGAAGAGACTTTGCTTCTTGTGTTCTTCTTATGAGTACCAGCATGCCAAAGAGCCATACTTTAGGGGCATCATTTTCTGAGCCCCAACAAATGTTAATACCTAGTAAAGAAGTCATTGGAGGTTATTAGTAACAGCAATATATGATCTGAGTAATCGCAATACTAAGAAATGGACAACACTTTTTAGCCATGTGCAGTAAAACTTTGAGTAAGAGTTGCTTGGGACTAAGAAGATGTCAACCAAAAACAGCCAATCATCTTGTATCCCAGTCTATATAAAACTCTCTGGTGGTGCTAGAGAAGAACAGACAGTGAGAAACAAAGATGCTTCTGCAGGAAATCTTTTGAAGGGGCAAAAATGTCGCTAATAAGCTCAGTTTCAGTCATATTGAGTTTGATAATGGCAACAGGAAATCTAGTGAGTGTTTGTAGTGAGGGCCAGGAGAAATCTGGGACCAAAAAGGGTAATTTGTTTAAGAGGAGAATGATTGTGGGAATTGAATCTATAGATAAAAGTGTAATACTGGATGAAACTCCAAGAGAATTTTTCCCATATGAAGGAAATGATAGTGAGGAGAGATGAATTACAGTTGCATTTGAGATGTTCTTCCAAAGATTTCTTTTCTGTGAGAAGACATAGTTTCATTACACTTGTTTAATATTCACTGAGCTTAAGAAGTTTTATCTAGGGTCCTGGTTGGAGTAGCAGAGATGAAATGCTTCAAATG
Organism: Chlorocebus sabaeus; assembly: GCF_047675955.1. Lineage (NCBI taxonomy): Eukaryota > Metazoa > Chordata > Mammalia > Primates > Cercopithecidae > Chlorocebus > Chlorocebus sabaeus. The sequence continues at coordinate 12,381,184 of NC_132929.1, forward strand.
GGGGTAATAGAAGATTTAGGGACATTTACCAAATGATTCTAGAGCCTCCCTGAAACTCTTCTTACCACAAGGTGGCCTTCCACGCTAAGCAGGGCTTCTTGTTACCTTGAATTCTACAGTCGTATCCATAACACAGTCCCATGCTATACCCATGGCTCTGCAAAGTGGTGATACAGAAACCAAGCAACTCGAATCTTAGTTCTGCGACATATGATCTTAAGTCTTAAGCCTCTTCGAGCATCCATGTCTTCAACCATAAAATAGAGTTTAACAATAGGTTTCATCTCAGAGGGATGTTGTGAATATTATACAAGATAATACATAGCATATGTCTGGTACAGAATAAGTACTTGATAAATGTTAGCTATTACTCAAATATATATTTGGGTACATATATAAAAATGTATATGAAATACGCTATTAACTTATAGCTGTTCTTTTTTTCTCGGTTCTATAAATATTCTCTTCCAAATTCATGTCCTTCTTTAGTATCTATAGTAAGTTCCATATTTTCAACAACACCCACCCCGCTCTGATTACTTTTAATATTTTTTCAAAGTTACTACTGTGTCTTTTTAAGCTACATTAATTATCACTCATTTCTACTCAATACAGTTACATTTTAAAGGACCAAGGATATGAAATCAAAAGATGTAGGCCATTAGCTTTAGCTGTGAACTTGGACAAGTTTCTTAACCTTTATGAATCTAAGTTTTCTGTTTTTATGAACAAATAGCAACAAACACGTGCATCATCAGCACTGCGGGACTATTATTAAAAGTAATTTATATTTAAAACAATTTATATAAGAGCCACAGTGATTTTAAAATTCTTGTTATAAGCCATTGTTAGTGGCATGCTTATCACTGCTTAGAGGATGAACTTTGAGAATAGACACCATTGCATCTAGTACAGAACATTCATAATGTTAGCACTTAAGAAATGCTTTCTACATGTCTCAACAGAGGAGAGGCTTGACAGCCACAGAAAGAATACAAACACTGACCAAGAGAGCAGAACCCTATCACACAGAATGATCTTTTCAAATAGGGAGATATTAAGAGTAAGTGACCACATGGTGGAAAGACTCACTAGCAAGTAGTACTGGCTCCTTCCCACATGCTACGTTATCCTTGATGGCAACAATGGAGTCTGAAGTTTTTGGCCAAAGGAATTATTGATTTCTTGGTTTAAACTTGCCACCTTATCCCTGGTTGCAATGCGGTGATGGCCACTTTGTGAATGGCTCTTCACAAGCCTTAAATCAAGTATACTTACATAGAGGCTCTTGAATTATATGCTTAACATATAATCTTTAGAGCATGGAATTTTCGAGTTAGCACATCATGTTACACAAGGCCCTAGAGGGCTTAAACTAGCTTTCTGGTTATTAATGGCATACACGGAGCTCTAGAGTCAAATATATGGAAACATGAGCTGATATCAAGAAAGCAATATTTGAGTAGTATCTGAAGTCCTAGGAGTGACAACTTCTCCTACAAACTGCCCATTTATCTCAAAAGCCTCCAACTCCATCCAACTTTGTGTGCTCTACAACTATTCCCTGGCTTCTGGTTCACCTTCTAGTGTCTCACCAAACTCCAGCTCTGAATCTCTTTCTGTCTGTCATATATTTTCTTTATGGGTAATCAATCAATTGAACTGCTATTATTGACAGGTGAGAAAGAGCTTTAAAAAGCAAAAGATGTGAACTTCAGGAAGAATAATAGGAACCAGAATAAAGCCAAACCAGCTTATTCTTACCTTGAAACCAAATTCAACTCCATTAAAAAATAGTACAGTCATGCATCCAAAAGTAAGTCACAAGCAACCTAAATAAATACCTAATTATTTCAAAGCACACCATGCCTCGTGCCCAGTAACTTGTTTTGAAACCAGCTTTCTTTATTTCTCTCTGTATGAACCATACATCAACTCTTTCTCCTCCCTGTTTTTAAGAATCCGGATCCTCTGCCCCAAACCCAGCTCATGTTAGCATGTGGGCTCTTGACCTTTTTCTCCCCTGCTTATCCTCCAAACAAGGTCTGTTCTTTTCTCCAACTACTGCTGCACTCTCTCCTTTTCTATGTGAATTAATGTTTTCTGTTTTCCTCAGCTCTCTACTTAGCCTATCAACCCCACAATAATCACAGACAAGAAAGAGAAAGGGGAGGCGAGAGGAAAAGGTTATGAACAGTCAGGTTTAAGAGGCTTGCCTGTCACAAAAATTAAGATTTAAAACTTGAAAAATTGCCTGAGTCTTAAACACTGTCTGAACTTGATAGCATATAAGTAATGAGCAAAAACATTTAAAACCCTCCTAAATATTTTGTACACCTGGATATGCCCCCCAGGAAATTCCTAGCAGTGACTGTTGCTTTAATTTTCCCCAGATATGGCAGACAATAGTGAAGAATTCCTATCGGTCCTCTCCCATGAATTCAGTTTCAAAGCTGTTAGCACAACACTAGTATTTCAACATTCCTTCGGCTTTACCATCTTTATGTTCATTTTAAATTAAGAAGTCTGCAGCAGATCTTATCAAATCCATGATATTGTTAAGAGCACTTCAAGGTCCTTTTAAAAACAAGAATTACTTACATCAACCTACTTTATTGCTTCATTTTTCTGACTCTAAAGGACACAAAGTATACTAAAGCAATTTAACATGGCCGTAACCTACAATTTTAACTTACCCTGAGGGGCCGTTTCACCTCTTGTTTTACTTTTCCAGACCAAATCAATAGAGGGAAGAATCAAGTCAAGACACGTGTCATAACTGTATTAAAGGTCAATGAAGTTTAAACAAATTGGGCCCTACTCATAAATAATTGGCTCACAATTTGTACCAAGGTATAGGGTGAAGTGCTATTCACCTGAAACATCTCTAAAGTTTATTCTACCTATTGTTGGCACCTAAGGGAACTGTAACTAAACGTATGCTTAGGGTCTGAAAGTCAGCGATCAACACAGACTTTCTCTTAAGAAAGTAAGAGGTAATAATTCAGCAAGAAACTTGCACAGTCCACCTTCTTCATCACAAAAGACGTTAAAGTCCACTCTTGGTGCTCACAGACCTAACAGTAAGGGACTGTTAGCAAGCCCAGAGATCTTCGCGGTCATGCAATTTGTAACTTTGCTGAGGCATGAGTTTAAATTTCAGGTGATATAAAGTTGGTGTAGAAAAATTGGCGCAACTCCGGGAAAGGGATCCTCAACAGCTGTACAGTGTCTAAGTATGCCCTCAGCTTTCTCCTCTACTTACTATCGCATAGATTGTAACTGCCACTAAGGCTCTAAAAGGGTCTTTAAATTCCTCAGCTGGAATTCACTGCACTCGGGATAATGGTAGTATTTGCACACTTGAAGAATGACAAAGGGACCCAGTGTTGGAATGGGAAGTACAGGGAAGGTAATCAGGGAGCTCCTGGGAGGCTTTTCTTGTCTTACAAGGCACAGGCATGAGTAGATGGCTCAACGGTGCTGTCCATTCCCCTCTTCTTATCTTGAACAATAACCAGATACCTAGATCTGTGACAGCCATCTTGCAACTGTGAAGTGACAGGCCAGAAAATCAAAATCGAATACGCTAAGTATGGTGGAGAGGAAATAGAAAGAGCTTGGGCCCTTCAAGAAACTGCTTAATGAAATAGTCTATTAAAAGAAATAGTCTGCCACCTATTTCCAGACTTACTTTGTGAGACAATTAAAAGTCCCTTCTGTGAGAAGCTGAAAGCATTCCTGTTGATACAATGGTGAGCAGTAGTGTCCCTCCTCCTCAGGGAGTATAATTGATTCAAGGAAATAGTACAATAACTCAAATGACTTTGATGACTAATAGAGAAATATATATATAAGCCATGCGAAAAGTGAAAACAAGGTGCTATGAAGGCTTACTGTTGGGAGAGACCTTTTCTACCTGGGGTAAACTGGGAAAGCAAAGGCCTGGTGAGGTCATGGAGAGAACCAGTTGCAGCAGGAAAGGGAGATCTCACAGAGATCTGCATCTATCTTCTGGCTCTGCCACATGCGAGGTGTGCAATCTTGAACATGTAGTTTGGACTCCTTAGAACTTCAATTCCTTTGGAGGGTTCCAATGGCTATTAGCAAAACTTTGGGTAAAGAACCTAGACCAAGTAAGCAGTCATGAAGTAGCAGCTATTATTTTTAAAGAAAGAGTATAGTATTCCACAGCCTGTTTTCACCAGAGAAACTAGACCGTCGATTCCAATCTGCCCTAACTCATGAATATGATCCAATTGAAATGGGACTTATTACAATGGTCAATAAAAACAGGCAGTGCCTATTTAATAACTGCGGTAAACAAACAAGGAAGCATCAATATTCTCCCCACCCATCATCCCCCTGTAGATGAAATGAATATTACTGCTTCTGCAGGTAAAGATTTAGAATTCATGTTTTCTTCAGGTAATGTTGAGAAGTTTTACCTCATTAAGTTCTCACATTAAGTCCAATAATATGTATTGTTATCTACAGTTTACAGATGAGAAAGCTGAAGTTCCTATAATTTAAATAATGACTTTAAATCAGGTATCTACTTGAATAGAAGATGAAACTTGTACTTACTGTATCTGATTTTAAAACCTTCTTTCTTATCATTGCACCATAATGCTTCCAGTGAGAATCAAATCCATTCTCTTCCCCATGGTCTTAACTGGTTTGAGTGTTTAGGCATATGGCAAGAATGTTCTCTCTCTCTTTCCTTCAAACACTGCCACCACCAGAGTTGGTTGTCCATATTTACATTCATGGAAGTGGTGCTGTCAAAAAGATCAGAACTGATGTTTATTGGGTACCTACTGTGTGCCATTAATGGTACTGGGCAGGTTACAGCACATTTATTCCTCAGAACAATGTAAAAAGTAGATATCACTGCCCCCATTTACTGCAAAAAGAGATTCAGAGTTTAAGAGGTTAAACACTGATTTTCTTGCATAAAGTGATAGGTAATAAGTGAAAGGGTCAGAACCCAAACTCAGTTCGGCCTAAATCTGAAGTTCGTCTTTTCTCTACACAAGTTTCCCTCTTCAACATCCTTCTACCCTCCACTTCCCATTTTCATCACCTACTCACTCCCCAGCTCAGCTGCAGCCTTAAAAATAAAAGCCTGCATTCCCAGAATAGGAAAAAACAAAATGAACCTCATTTATAAAGATTTTCCCTTGGTTGATCAACCAGTAGCTCCCTAGAAGATTGACTCAAAAAACTTGTTTTATCTTGCCTAACTTGGAATTCATGCAGCACCAAAGCTACTATCTGGAAGGCATTTACTGAAAATATGTATAGGCAATAAATAAGAGTTGGGGCAATGGGTCAAAGAAGCAATCACAAAGAAAATAAGAAAATACTTGGAGATGAATGAAAAACAAAAACACAACATACGAAATTATGGGATGCAGCAGAAGCAATGTTCGGAGAGAAACGTATAGCTATAAACAACTACATCATAAAAGAAGAAAGATCTTAAGTCAATAACCTAACTTTCCACAATAAGAAACAAGAAAAAGAAAGGGAAAACAACATGATAAACTGAAAACAAAGAGAAAGGAGATATAAAAATATTAGGGTGGAGATATAAACAAAATAGAGAATAGGAAATACAGAAATCAATGAAATCAAAAGGTGGTTCTTAATGATAAATCTTTACACTGAAAAAAAGAGAAGACGCAAATTATTACAATCAGAAGTGAAAGTGGGAACACTACTACCAACCTTTCAGAAATAAAAAGGGTAAGAAAATGCAATGAACAGTTGTATATCAAGAAATTGGATAACCTAAATGAAATGGACAAATTTCTTGAAACACATGTTATCAAAATTTACTTTAAAAAAAAATCTAAATAGACTATAACAAGGAGAGACAATTAGTAATCAAAAACTTGCAATGAAGAAAAGCCCAGAATCAGATGTATTCACTTGTGAATTGTACTAAATCTTTAAAAGACACCAAATTTCAAACACTTTTTTTTTTTTTTTTGAGATGGAGTCTTGCTCTGTTGTCCAGGCTGGAGTGCAGTGGCACTATCCTGGCTCACTGAAACCTCTGCCTCCCGGGTTCAAGCAATTCTCCTGCCTCAGCCTCCCGAGTACCTTGGATTATAGGTGTGTGCCACCATGCCCAGCTAATTTTTTTTTTTTTTTTTTTTTGTATTTTTAGTAGAGGCAGGGTTTCACCATTTTGGCCAAGCTGGTCTCAAACTCCTGACCTCAGATGATCCACCCACCTCAGCCTCCCAGAGTTATGGGATTACAGGCATGGGCCACCATGCCCAACCTCAAACACTTTAAAAGTATAAGAAGGAATATTTCTTAATTCATTTTATGAGGCTCCTATTACCTTGATATCAAAACAAGGTGAAGACACCACAAGAAAAGAAAAATATCCCTCAACAAAATACTAGCAAACCAAATCTAGGAGCATATTAAATGAATTAAATCTTGTAAAGATGACAAGCAGTTTATCCCAGGAATGCAAAGTTGGTTCAACACAGGAAAAAAATTTATCAATATAATACATCATATTAGTAGAATAAAAGGGGGAAAACTCCACATGAGCATCTCCATAAACAGAAGAAGGATGTGATAAAATCTAACACTCTTTCATGATAAAAACACTCAACAAACTAAGAATAGAGGGGAACTTCCCCAATGTGATGAAGGTAATTTATGAAAAATCCACAACTAACATTACACTTAATAGTTAAAGACTGAAGGCTTTTTCCATAAGATCAGTAAAAAGACAAAGATGTCTACTCTTGCCATTTCTATTCATATCATTAAGGGAGATGATATAGAAAGCCCTAAAGTAGTAAAAAATATGAAACCTATTAGCACTAATAAACAAGTTCAATAAAGTTCCAATATACAAGATCGATACACAAAAGTAAGTTGTATTTTTGTCCATTAGCAAGGAACAATCCAAAAATGAAATTACAAAAACAACTTACTAACAATAACATCAAAAAGAATTGAGGTAAATTTAACCAAGAAAGTGAAGAAAACTTAAAGACATTATTAAAAGAAATTAAAGACCCAAATGAATAAAAGGTCATGCTACATTCATTAGGTGAAAGACTTAATATAGTTAGGATGGCAGTACTACCAAAATCTATAGATTCAATGCAATCTATGTCTCTCTTAATGCAATCTATTCATCCATAGTCAATTCGATTTTTTTTTTTTTTTTTGAGGTGGAGTCTCACTCTGTTGCGCAGGCTGGAGTGCGGTGGCACCATCTTGACTCACTGCAACCTCTGCCTCCTGGGTTCAAGTGATTGTCCAGCTCAGCCTCCTGAGTAACTGAGATTAAAAACACGCACCACCCCACCTGGCAAATTTTTGTATTTTTAATAGAGACAGGGTTTCACCATGTTGGCCAAGCTGCTCTTGAACTCCGGCCTCAAGTGATCCACTTGCCTCAACCTCCCGAAGTGCTGGGATTACAGGCATGAGCCATCACACCCAGCTCAATTAATTTTTAACAATGGTTCCAAGACTATTCCATAAAGAAAAAACAGTTTTTTTAAGAAATGGCACTGAAACAATTGGATGTCCATATGCAAATAACTGGACCCCATACCTCACACCACATATAAAAATTAATCTCAGAATTGACCAAATACACAAAGCTTATGGAAACACGGATGTAAATCTTCATAACCTTGGATCAGGCAATATTTCTTTCTTTTTTTTTCTTTGAAATGGAGTTTTGCTCCTCAGGTGATCCTCCCATCTTGGCCTCCCAAAGTGCTGGGATTACAGGCATGAGCCACCACACCCAGCCTGGGTGATATTTCTTAATTATGATAGCAAAGCACAAGCAACAAAACGATATAGATAAGCTGGACTTCATCAAAATTAAAAATGTTTGTGCATTGAAGGACACTCTCAAGAAAGTGAAAAGATAATCCACAAGGTGAAAGAACATTTTTATAAATCATGTGTCTGATAAAGTTCTCATGTCCAGAATATATTTTATATAAAGAACAATAAAAATTCCTCAGGAGTATTTAAAAACAAGTGAAATAAAAACAGACAAAAAAGAACAATGAAAAGACAATCTAATTAAAAACTGGAAAAAGGACAGCCAGGTGCGGTGGCTTATGCCTGTAATACCAGCACTTTAGGAGGCAGGTGGATGGATCACCTGAGGTCAAGTTTGAGACCAGCCTGACCAACATGGTGAATCCCCATCTCTACTAAATACAAAAAATTAGGTGGGTATGGTGGCACATGCCTGTAATCCCAGCTACTTGGGAGACTGAGACAGGAGAATTGCTTGAACCTGGGAGATGGAGGTTACAGTGATCCGAGATTGTGCCATTGCACTCCAGCCTGGGCAACAAAGGATATTTTGGACAAACAGCTATTTCTCCAAAAAAGATACACAAATGGCAAATAAATGCATGAACAGGTTATTCACATCATTACTCCTTAGGGAAATGCAGATCAAAACCACAATGAAATATACACTAATAAAACATACACTTAACAATATATACACTTAATAAAACTTACACTAAATTGGCTATAATTTTACAAATAGAAATTAATAACTGTTGGTGAGGATATGAAGAAATTGGAACCTGCATACATTGCTGGTGAGAAATTCCACTCTTATGCATGTACCCAAAAGGACTGAAAACATATGTTTGCACAAAAACTTGCATATGAGTGTGACTATTTTTTTCCCATTGAATAGTCTTGGTACCATTGTCAACAATCAATTGACTATAGATGTATAGATTGCATTAATATAGATTGCATTGAGTCTATAGATTTGGGTAGTATTGCCATCTTAACAATATTAAGTCTTTCGGCAATATGTTCATAATAATCAAATAATGGAATGGAAACAAACCAAATGTTCATCAACTGATACATGGATTTTTAAAATGTGATATATCCATACAGTAGAATACTACTCATTTATGAAAAGGAGTGCATAATGATACAGGCTACAATATGGATGCACCTTGAAAACATTATGCTAAATGAAAAAAATCAGACACAGAAGGTTACATATTATATAAATTCATTTACATGCAATGCCCAGAGGAGGCAAATATATAGAAACAGAAAGTAAATTAGTGGTTGCCAGGGAATGGGGGAGTTAACATATATAAATCACATTCTGTATGCCAAGTCCTCTGCTAAGTCCTTTGCAGATATTATCTCATCTGATCACTACAGAACTTTGAAAGATAGGTACAAGTATTATCCTGCTTTTATATTATATCTGGCAAAATTGGAGCACGAAATGATTAAGTAAATGCATACATCTAGCATGTAGCAGAACTAGAAGGTAAGCTTAGGTTTTGCCAACTTTGAGCCTGGAATCTCAATGGTGGTATGCAGGAGTTGAATCCTACAAGCTTGAAAGCTAATTGCCTGCATCTTTTCCCAACTTCAAGTTCAGTAACTTTATGTTGGCAGACTGAAATCGGCTATGGTGAAAATATTATGTATTTACATAGTGGAAATGGGCAAATACTACAAATCAGGGTTGTTTTTTCTGAACAGTCAGTTTACTAACTCTCAACCACTATATTAATCAGCCTCCATAGGCAAAAAAATATAATGGCTTATTTTAAAAACACTCAATTAATACATGAAGAAGGTCCTATATATTAAGTCAAGAGAAAATTCATTTACAGTTTTGGGCTATAATCTATCCACTTTACACCTACCATATTCTGATATAAACAACTTTTCTAATTTGGGATTTGTGAGATATTTGATTCCAAAATTCATGTTATCGCAAGAAATTTTTATAAAGGTAAATATGGTGACTTATAATCAGAACTGGGTATCAGAAACTACTAATATCCACATTGTTACGTATGTTTTGGCATTTTCTGGGGTAGGCTATTAGCTGGAAACCTGAAAAATGATTTATATATATTAAATATACAATTTTTTACCTGAAGTATTTTTCTTTTACAAAGTGGAATGTGAGGAAAAATATACCTGTTTCTTCATAATAAACAGTGTATCTAAAGCAAAATTACCTAGATGCAATATTACTTATGAAAGCATGAATTTGTTTTAAAGGGAAGTCACATTACAGATATGGAGAAATGAGAACATCTGGGTTTATTTTCCCTCCTTTCATTAAGCATGAGCAAACGAATTCCATTTGAAATTTTCTGAATCTAATATCTTCTTGAGTTGAAAATTTCTAATAGGTGGAAGTCTTTACGACCACTCTGCAAATCTCTACTTTTAAAAATTAATTCATATACATTGTATTGGTAGGTATTCTTCATTCATGGCAAAAAAGGAGATTGGGTTTCTAACTGGATCTTTCAAACGTTCAGGTAGCTGTGTGTATTCTAAAGTGAGAGCTAAGGAGCAGTTCTTTAAACATTTGAATCCTAGATCATGTTAATCTGATAAAATATGCTAATATTCCTCAGATAAATAAAGTATGACAGTTCTGAGAAAAGAAATCACAATTCTGTAGCATTTCCCACTAAAAGTGTTGTTAGATTTGTTTGTAAGATTTAACTAAGCCTAATCATATATTGACTAATATTTTTGCCCAATGAAGAAAACAGTTGTGTGAAGAAAAGGCAATGAAGTTTTGTGGTTAAGCATGTAGATTTGGAGCCAAAATACCTCGTTCACATCTCACTTAACCAATTGTTTGATGTTGGGCAAGTTGATAATCTTCTCTCAGCCTCTGTTTCTCCTGCCAAAATTTTCAGCGATGACATGTATAAAGCACTTAGCACAACCTAAAGACAAAGTACATAATATATGTTAACTATATTATTAAATGGGTACCTTGGCTCATTGGATAATCGAATGACATCTTTCTAGGTCATTTTGTTGTGCTTTATTATGAATACATTGATTATAAGTAATTCTTTACCGGAAGTTATTATAAAGAAATAGTAAGATAGGCTGGGTGCAGTGCCTCATGCTTATAATCTCAGCACTTTGGGAGCCGAGGCGGGCAAATTACGAGGTCAGGAGTTCGAGACCAGCCTGACCAATATGGTGAAACCCCGTCTCTACTAAAAATACAAAAATTAGGCGGGCGTGGTGGTGCACACCAGTAATCCCAGCTACTGGGGAGGCTGAGGCAGGAGAATGGCTTGAACCCAGGAGGCGAAGGTTGCAGTGAGCTGAGATCACAACACTGCACTCCAGCCTGGGTGACAAGCAAGACTCCATCTCAAAAAAAAAAAAAAAAAAAAAAAAAAAAACAAGAAAGAAAGAAAGAAAAACAGAAATAGTAAGATAATAGTTTCAGCATGTAGCCACGTTCCAGTTACTAATTGAAGTACCTTCCATATGCTGGTTTTTAATCCTCATGATAATCTATGAAACAGATACTATTATCTCATTTTACAGCTGGAGCTGGACACTGTGGCCCAGGGGAGTTAAGTAGTTTACCAAAGCCCATATAGCTTTTAAATGGTAGAGCCAGGATCTGAATGGATACGAGATTTGAAAAGGATCTGGCATCAGTGTTCTTCACCACTGTATTATGTTGCCTGTCCTTGACGTAGCTTTAATAATCTCTAAAGGTCTAATTTCTGCCCATACAAAGAAAGAGACAGGTAAAATAAAATACAGTAGACACTTCAAATCTTCTTTGGATGCAACTGAGAAATAATTGCATATATATATGTACATATATATATGTATATATACACACACACACAGATTATGTTAAAATTCCGTGCTTCCCTCTGGCAATAAAGAAGGTGATTTTATAAGATTTCACTGCCATGAAAAGAGACTGATTCAGTTGGCCACATATGAAAATTGATCTCATTGTCATACAGTATACATACTACCTGGATACCTAAAACAAACTGAAGTCCATGATGCTGCAAGTGGAGAGGAGAACTCTGAAGAGAGGTCCACCAGCTGTCAGGGCAAGGGTCAGAGCAGCAGGACCTTCTAGTGTGTCTCTGGCTTAACAAAGGGTTTCAGAGTTTTTAGAACGTGATTTTAACAATCACCCAAATTGATAAGGCTCAGAGAAACTTATTCATCTTAATCAAAACTAAAAGTTTGCAAGCAGGAAACAAACATGACTGGAATTCTCCTATCAGCCCATTAATTATTTTTCTTCTTTGTAGGCAAGACATGAGAAATGAAATGAATATCCAAGTTTGCTTACTGAGTAAAATCAGAACATTCCTGGCTGCAGTGGTTTTAAACTGTGGCTTCTTCTCTCAAGCTTTTTATCTTTCTTTATGTTAGCTAAAGGAAGACTGAACCTACTATTTCTCAGAAAAATAAAACAATCTCTTATTATATCTGTCAACTACTCTAAGATGTTGTCAAATCTTCAACTTTTCAAAAAAAAAAGTTAAGTATCTCTCATATCCTAGGCACTAAGTGATATGGTTTGGCTAAGTCCCCACCCAAATCTCATCTTGAATTGTAGCTCCTGTAATCCCCATGTGTCAAGGGTGAACCAGGTGGAGAAAATTGACACATGGGGTATTCCCCCCATGCAGTCCTCATGATAGTGAGTTAGTTCTCATGAGATCTGATGGTTTTATAAGTGGCTTCCCCCTTCACTCAGCATTCATTCTGTCTCTTGCTGCCCTGTGAAAAGGTGCCATCCACCATGATTGTCCCACATTTTTCTGTCTTTTTCTGAGCCCTCCAAAGTGTTCCAACCTCTGCTTGTTACCCACTTCCAAAGTTCTTCCACATTTTTGGGTATCCTTATAGCAGCACCCCACTCAGTACCAATTTATTAGTACCAACAATTTATTAGTACCCACAACAGTACCAATTTATTAGTCTGTTCTCTCACTGCTAATAAAGATATACCCAAGACTGGGTAATTTATAAAGGAAAGACGTTTCATTGACTCACATTTCAGCATGTCAAGGGTGGGACCAGGTGGAGATAACTGATTCGTAAGTCCAGTTTCCCCCATGCTGTTTTCATAATAGTGAGTTAGTTCTCACAAGATTTGATGGTTTTATAAGGAGCTTCCCCCTTCATTTGGCACTCATTCTCTCTCCTGCTGCCCTGTGAAGAGGTGACTTCCACCATGATTGTAAGTTTCCTGAGACCTCCTCAGCATGCAGAACTGTGAATCAATTAAACTTCTTTCCTTTATAAATTACCCAGTCTTGGGTATGTCTTTTTTGGCAGTGTGAGAACAGTCTAATACACTGAGGATACAGAGAGTAAGATACAAACCCTGTCCTCGAGGACCTAACAGAGGAAGACAAAAATGGAAACAAATCATTGCAAAGTAGAAGTAGCAATCCCTATGTTAGTGATGTATGCAGGATGCTATAAAGATAGGAGGCTCGTCTCATTTTTACATCCTTAATTGGCATTTGAGGGAAAGTGTATGAAAGCTTTTCCTCTCATCTTTCCTCCTCCATGAACTTATTCATGTGTTAGGAACTGCATGTACCACCCCAAATTCATGTGTTGAAATCCTAACTCTCAATGTGACGGTATTAGAAGGTGGGGTCTTTTGGAAGTAATTAAGTTCTAAGGGTGAAGCCGTCATGAATAGGACTTGTGCCTTTCTGATATGGTTTGGATTTGTGTCCTCACCCAAATTTAATTTTGAATTGTAATCACCAATGTTGGAAGAGGGGCCTGGTGGGAGGTGATTGGATCAGGTGATTGCTGTTCTCCTCATAGTAAGTTCTCACAAGGTCTAGTTGTTTAATAGTGTGCAGCAACTCCCCTTTCTCTTTCTTTCTCCTGTTCCAGCCATGTAAGACGTGCTTGCCTCTCCTTCACCTTCTGCCATGATTGTAAGTTTCCTGAGGCCTCCCCAACCATGCTTCCTGCACACCCTGTGAAACTGTGAGCCAACTAAACCTCTTTTATCTATAAATTACCCGGTCTCAGGTATTTCTTTATAGCAGTGTGAGAACAGACTAATACACCTTGTAAGAAGAAACAGGAGAACTTCCTTTCTCTATTTCCTCTCTGCCATGTCAGGGTACAATGAGAAGATGGTCATCTGCAAACCAAGAAGTGGGCCCTCACCTCCCTAGATCTACCAGCACCTTGATTCTGGACTTCTCAGCCTCCAGTAATGTGAAAAATAAATATTTGTTGTTTAGATCTCTCAGTCTAAGGTAATTGGTTATAACAGCATTAGCTGACTGATACACCTTCCATTTCCTCTTGTCCTGTACCTTTAATCTCACTCTCTCCATGACTTTTTTCTCTGTAGCGTTTAAACAAGCATATTTTCTCCTCATTTAAAACAAAAAGTTTTTTACACTATTCTTCATCACAGTACCACCCTATCTTGTCCTTCTCCAAACTCTAAACTTTTAAATAGTATTTACTTATATCTACTTTTTAAAAATTCTCATTCCTGCCACAGCACATTACACCATTATCCCAAACTCCTCTTGATACAAGTCACCAATGGCATCCCAACATCCTAAGTACCAAGGCCAAGGATCTACTTCAATTTTTATTCTGGCAGATTTCGCACCGCATTTGAAACTGTTGACTCCCCCTGAAACCATTTTGATAAATGAACAAAACAAAAAACTAAAATAAAATGGCAATAACTAGGAGATAATAGGGAAAAGTTAACTAATGGTGGAGGTTTGGGCATAGAAAAGGGGACATTGTCAAAACTGAAACTTGGAAAACGAGCAGATGCTGTCAGAAGGAGCAAGGGCATCTCAACAGAGTTGACTCCTCCTGAAACCCTTTTCCTCCTTAGCTCTGTTTTCTTTATTTCCTCTCAAATTAATTTATCTGAAAATGTCTTGAGTGAGAAATTTAAATTTATTTTTGTTTTCCTGCATGGACTCTTCTTACTCTACCTGCTTTCCTTGGGTGATTTCTGTCTCCAAGAACTCCAAGTACCATCTGTATGTATCAATCATCAGGGTCCCAGCAGGAAACAGATGGCACTCTCAAATGGGGTAATTGAGAAGGTTTTAATAAAGCAACTATTTACTATTTCCAAGGGAAACCAGAGAGGAATGTTCAGTACCCTAGGTCTTATTGCCCCAAGGCCTAAGGGGATAAGGGAAGAAAGTCATTTTTGGAATCTAGAGAGTGGCTTCCTAATAGGGATCACTGGGAAAGAGTTGCACCCTTTGGAAGAGGGATTAACTATACTGTGGGGACCTGAAAGGGAAGGAGTCATAAAATAAATATCTAAAACTTACTCTCTTTCAGTCCTTTGAACTTTTGCTGGTGCCTCCCATTGCCTAAACCACTGGAAGCCAACATACAGTGATGAAACCAAAATAATTAAGGATCCTAGGGTACAAAGAAGATTGGAAAGTATGGAGAGGGACAAATGGAAAATATCTAGCACAGATACTATATCTCTAGTTTTAACTGCTCTTCTGAAATCTTGACCAATATTTTCATTTTCATCTCCAATATATTTGCATTACACCTATGGGCCTTAAAATTAATTTGCCTACTTCTTCTGTTTTTCTTATAGAAACTTTTTTGTTTAGTGATGCAACTATTTTCTCCCAATCCAAAGACCATGGAATGTCCTTGACTTTCCTTCTCCGGTAGCTCTCTCATTGAAGTCAGACAAGTAATTTTTCATAGAAACTTTTTTTGAATTCTGAGCTTTCTTTTCCAATTCCATTCCTCTAATCAGTATACTTATGATCCCTTTCCTAGACTTCTGCAATGATTTCCCAACTCAATTCTCTGTAACTGTTCTTCTCACCAGTCTTTTATATATATATATATATGTACACTTTAAGTTCTAGGGTACATGTGCACACCATGCAGGTTTGTTACACATGTATACATGTCCCATGTTGGTGTGCTGCACCCATTAACTCATTATTTATATTAGGTATATCTCCTAATGCTATCCGTCCCCGCTTCCTCCACCCTACAACAGGCCCCAGTGTGTGACAATCCCCACTCTGTGTCCAGGTGTTCTCGTTGTTCAATTCCCACCTATGAGTGAGAACATGCGGTGTTTGGTTTTCTGTCCTTGCAATAGTTTGCTCAGAATGATGGTTTCCAGCTGTATCCATGTTGCTACAAAGGACATGAACTCATCCTTTTTATGGCTGCATAGTATTCCATGGTGTATATATGCCACATTTTCTTAATCCAGTCTATCATTGGTGGACATTTGGGTTGATTACAAGTCTTTGCTATTGTGAATAGTGCCACAATAAACATACATGTGCATGTGTCTTTATAACAGGATGATTTATATCCTTTGGGTATATGCCCAGTAATGGGATGGCTGGGTCAAATGGTATTTCTAGTTCTAGATCCTTGAGGAATCGCCACACTGTCTTCCACAATGGGTGAACTAGTTTACAGTTCCACCAACAGTGTAAAAGCTTTCCTATTTCTCCACATCCTCTCCAGCACCTGTTGTTTCCTGAGTTTTTAATGATCGCCATTCTAACTGGTGTGAGATGGTATCTTATAGTGGTTTTGATTTGCATTTCTCTGATGTCCAGTGATGATGAGCATTTTTTCATGTATCTGTTGGCTGCATAAATGTCTTCTTTTGAGAAGTGTCTGTTCATACCCTTTTCCCACTTTTTGATGGGGTTGTTTGATTTTTTTCTTGTAAATTTGTTTATTTGTAGATTCTGGATATTAGCCCTTTGTCAGATGGGTAGATTGTAAACATTTTCTCCCATTCTGTAGGTTGCCTGTTCACTCTGATGGTAGTTTCTTTTGCTGTGCAGAAGCTCTCTAGTTTAATTAGATCCCATTTGTCAATTTTGGCTTTTGTTGTCATTGCTTTTGGTGTTTTAGTCATGAAGTCCTTGCCCATGCCTATGGCCTGAATGGTATTGCCTAGGTTTTCTTCTAGGGTTTTTATGGTTTTTATGGTTCTAACATTTAAGTCTTTAATCCATCTGGAATTAATTTTTGTATAATGTATAAGGAAGGGATCCAGTTTCAGCTTTCTACATATGGCTAGCCAGTTTTCCCAGCACCATTTATTAAATAGGAAATCCTTTCCCTGTTTCTTGTTTTTGGCAGGTTTGTCAAAGATCAGATGGTTGTAGATGTGTCATATTATTTCTGAGGGCTCTATTCTGTTCCATTGGTCTGTATCTGTTTTGGTACTGGTACCATGCTGTTTCCTAAGGAGTGCTTTACTTTCAACTATGTGGTCAATTTTGGAATAACTGTGATGTGGTGCTGAGAAGAATGTATATTCTGTTGATTTGGGGTGGAGAGTTCTGTAGATGTCTATTAGGTCCACTTGGTACAGAGTTGAGTTCAATTCCTGGATATCCTTGTTAACTTTCTGTCTCATTGATCTGTCTAATGTTGACAGTGGGGTGTTAAAGTCTCCCATTATTATTGTGTGGGAGTCTAAGTCTCTTTGTAGGTCTCTAAGAACTTGCTTTATGAATCTGGGTGCTCCTGTATTGGCTGCATATGTATTTAGGATAGTTAGATCTTCTTGTTGCATTGATCCCTTTACCATTATGTAATGGCCTTCTTTATCTCTTTTGATCTTTGTTAGTTTAAAGTGTTTTTTTTTTTTTTTTTTTGCTTTCCATTTGCTTGGTAGATCTTCCTCCATCCCTGTATTTTGAGCCTATGTGTGTCTCTGCATGTGAGATGGGTCTCCTGAATACAGCACACTGATGGGTCTTGATTGTTTATCCAAGTTGCCAGTCTGTGTCTTTTAATTGGGGCATTTAGCCCATTTACATTTTTTACATTTTTTGAGATGGAGTCTCACTCTGTCACCCAGGCTGGAGTGCAGCGTTGCAGTCTTAGCTCACTGCAAGTTCCGCCTCCTGGATTCAGACCATTCTCCTGCGTCAGCCTCCCAAGTAGCTGGGACTACAGGTGCCTGCCACCACCCCCCGCTAATCTTTTTTTTTTTTTTTTTTTTTGTATTTTTAGCAGAGAAGGGGTTTCACTGTGTTAGCCAGGATGGTCTTGGTCTCTTGACCTTATGATCTGCCCAACTCAGCCTCCCGAAGTGCTGGGATTACAGGCATGAGCCACTGTGCCTGGCCTCACCACTCTTTTAATGCATGTACACTGCTATCAGTTATCTTCCTAAAACACAGATCTAATCATGGCATTCCTTTGTGTAAAATCTCTGATAGATTCCTGTTGCCTTGGCATAAAATCTAAACTTCACGTGTAACCTCTAAGACACTAATGTATGCCTTTAGCATCATGCACTTGCCTATTCAACAAACATGTCTTGAACACTAACCGTGTGCCTGATGAGAGACAGATGCTAAGAAAAACAAACAAGAGATCATGCACACACTCTAGCCACTAGACTGCAATGAGAGTGATAAATGAATTAAAAAATGAAAATCAAGTGCCAATAACTAGGAGATAATATAGAAAAGTTAACTCAGGGTGAAGGGGATTAGCACCTTATAAAAGAGGCTTGAGGGAGCCCTTCTGTCTCTTCTACCATATGAGGATGCAGTGAGAAGGCACCGTGTGCCTGAAGCAGAGAGCCCTTCCTGGACACTGGATCTGCTGGCATCTTAATCTTGGACTTTCCAGCCTCTAGAACTGTGAGAAATAATTTCTTGTTGTTTACAAAATACCCAGGCTAAGGTGTTTTGTTATAGCCTGAATGGACTAAGCTGGTGTGTCACTGTTGGAAAACTGGCAGTATCTACCAAAAGCTGAGCATACACATAAACTGTGATCCAGCAATTCCACTCCTGGGTGTGTACACCACAGAAAAAAGAGCTACATCCACTGAGACATTGGCAAGAATGTTGCTAACCACTGACTGTAGCCTCAAACTTGAAACAACCCAAACGTCCATCCACCAACCCAAATGTCCATCCACAGTTGAAGTTGTGGTAAAGTCACAGGGTCAAATACCACTGTGCAGCAACAAATATGAATGAAAATATTGCTATGCACAGCAACATGGATAAATTTCACAGATATGGTGTCGAGCAAAAGAGGTCAGAATCCTCAACACGAGAGTACTCACTGTATGATTCTATTCATAGAAAAAGTACAGAAATAAGCAAAACTGATCCACTGTATTAGAAGTCGGGGGAATGGTTAACGGTGGGAAGGATACTGGGGTGGGCCATCCTGAGATACTGGTCTACCTCTTCATCTGGGTGTTGATTTCACGAGTATGTTCAATTTGTGTCCAGACTCCCTGTTGGAGATGTGGAAATAAAGACCACCTAAACAAGAAAAAACAGTAACAACAACAACAATAACAAAAAAAAATTTTTATTTGGAAATAATTTCAAACTTACCAAAATGTTACCAAAAAATTGTATACAATAAAGAGTGGAAAATTTTACCTGTCGTTGACATCTTACAACATTTTATTTATAATTCTTTTTTTTTCTTTAATTTGTAGAGATGGGGTCTCACTGCTATGTTGCCCAGACACAGAGGAGTTTCGACCTGCTCCATTTCTGACCTAGGCCATTTCACCTGTCCTCACCTGGTGGTCCCCTACTCTAGGTTGTTCACCACACTGATGCCTAATTTAGGGAAGACACTCAATTGGCATAGTACACGACAGCCCACAACTCCTGTGCTCAAGCAATCCTCCTACATAAGCCTCTTGAATAGCTGGGACCACAGGTGTGCACCAACATGCCCAGCTCTCTCACTGATCTTGATTCTTTTTTTTTTTTTTTAACCATTTAGGATAACTTATAAATACATCATGGATCTTCACCTCTAACACTTCTGTGTGTATTTCCTAATAATGGGGAGATTATTTACATTATATATATATTAAACAATATTTTATAATCCAATCTATCATTTGCATTCCAATTTTGACAGTTCATCCAATAACATCCTTTATAGCACTTTTTCCTGTTCAATACAGAATCCAGTCTAGGACCAGGTATTACATCTCATTGTCATGGCTCTTTAGCTTGCTTTAAACTGGAATATGAAATAATCATTTGATAAAGTAAATCTAATTTATTGAAGGATATAAACTTTGAGGTCAGAGACTTTGACAGTTCCATGTATTGCTTATGCACATGGCCTAGAGTGCCTGGTACATGGTAGCTCTCAGTAAATATCTGCGCATAAGTGAGTTTTTGTGAATGTCCATATTTTCTTCTCCTTCCTTCCTTCCTCCCTCCCTCCTTCCCTCCTTCCCTCTCTCTCTCTCTCTCTCTTTTTCTTTCTTTCTTTCTTTCTTTCTTTCTTTCTTTCTTTCTTTCTTTCTCTCTCTCTCTCTCTCTCTCTCTCTCTCTCTCTCTTTCTTTCTTTCTTTCTTTCTAGACGGAGTCTCGCTCTGTCTCCCAGGTTGGAGGCTGGAGTGCAGTGGCACGCTCTTGCCTCATTGCAACCTCTGCCTTCCAGGTTCAAGTGATTCTTCTGCCTCAACCTCACAAGTAGCTGGGACTACAGGCACACACCACCATGCCCAGCTAATTTTTGTATTTTTAGTAGAGACAGGGTTTCACCATATTGAACAGGCTGGTCTCAAACTCCCGACCTCGTGATCCGCCCACCTTGACTTCCCAATGTGCTGGGATTACAGGCGTGAGCCACCGCGCCCAGCAAGTGAATGTCCATATTTTCTTAAGAGGAGTTGGTGTAAGTGAGTTACATTGGTCTTTGCCTCTCAAGTAGAATTTATATCATGTTTAAAAATTCCTATCTATACAAATAATTCAACATGTTGTTTTTTATAAGTAGATTTGTGTGCATAGAGCTTAAGTGTTCCTTAAACCCCCACCTCTGTGCTCCCTGCCCACACCATTACCTTAAATCCCTTTCATCCCTGTACCAATTTAAACCTTTTACTGTTGTTTGAAAGTGAAATGGAAACCCAAGCTCTTCTGGCACGAAGATTGGCATCCAGTGTGACTGTCCTCTGGGCAATGCAAAACATTTGCTCCCTGCATCAAGGGCTGTAATGAATCTGAATGTTCAGATACAACTAGTAGTCATGCTGAAAAAAAAAATGCATGCTGGCCCCTCTGTCAACATGATGACTGACAGAATGTACATGTGGTAGGAGGCTCACTGACATGATTTCAATCATAGCTCTGCAAATGGAATGCCCAGAAAAGCTGTCCATCAGTCACAGACATCTCCACCTTGCTCCAGAGGGCCCATTACATCATTTCTACATTGTCTGAATTGCAGCTTGTTGATGGAACTGAAGGATGGCCTAGCCTCTTGCTAGCCACGCCAAGGATCTCATTTCAAGGACTGTCTTGTGAGAGTCTATGTGCTAACTATACAACCTACTACTCTATTCTTAATATGAAATTAGGGTCAAAATGACCAAGTGTTCTTAAGAGTGCCTTGCTCACAGTGCAGGTCATCCATTTCTCCATCAGCCAGGAAGGACACTGGTGTTGAGGCTGACACACCTATCAAGGAAAATAAGTACCATGGCTTCCAGTGTTTTGACGAAACCTCAGATGTATGGCCTTCTGGCCAAGTATCTGTGGTTTCACATTGTTGGAGAAGTTGTGCTATTCTGGCAGGTTGCAGCTCTCTATAAGTTTGCTGTGGCTGGACCAAGAAAGAAGGCATACACAGATTTCTACAGAAATTATAATTCCATGAAAGATTTTGAGGACATGAGGAAGACTGGTACTTTTCAGAGTGCAAAGTGATTTTGGAATATAAAGAATTTGGGGAGGTTGAGGCCGGGTGTGGTGGCTCATGCCTATAATCCCAGCACTTTGGGAGGCTGAGGCGGGTGGATCACAAGGTCAGAAGATCGAGACCATCCTGGTTAACAAGGTGAAATCCCGTCTCTACTAAAAATACAAAAGATTAGCCGGGCATGGTGGTGGGCACCTGTAGTC
Organism: Chlorocebus sabaeus; assembly: GCF_047675955.1. Lineage (NCBI taxonomy): Eukaryota > Metazoa > Chordata > Mammalia > Primates > Cercopithecidae > Chlorocebus > Chlorocebus sabaeus. The sequence continues at coordinate 12,402,948 of NC_132929.1, forward strand.
CCAGCTACTCGGCAGCCTAAGGCAGGAGAATGGTGTGAACCTGGGAGGTGGAGCTTGCAGTGAGCCGAGATTGCACCACTGCACTCCAGCCTGGGTGACAGAGAGAGACTCTGTCTCAAAAAAAAAAAAAAAAAAAAAAGGAAGAAGACTTTTGGGAGGTTGAATTGGGTTGAATTACATAGAAGTTCGTCACTGACCTGTGTTCCTGAACTATGAAACATGAATATGTGGGCTAAGAAATCATTTATTTAGGTAAATAATTAACAAATTAGAAAAAGAATACCTTGCTCATGCTGTAATAGAAATAGAAAAGAGCTGGACTCAAGGTGTATATAAAGTTTGATTTTATCTATGTATAGAAAAAAATTTTGCAGAGAAAGGGTTGGAAGGAATGATGTCAATGTGGTTATTATGGTGGCTTCCAAGTGATGGGATAATGGATGATTTATAATATCTGATCTTTTGTTGTTGGCCACGAAAAACATATTTCTTTCATGATCATAAAAAAGAAATTAAGTTTAAAAAAAGAGAGGTGTGTTTTTATATCCTCACATTTAAAAATGAAATCTAAAGAAACTGATTAAAATTCCAAGCCATTTTATACCTTAGTTTCCCCATATGCTAAGGAGGTACGATAATGGCTGTTATAGATTATGTCATGGCACTACATTAGATAACTGTATAACATACCTTCATTTTCTCTGAAGAAAGGAACCTATTATTATTATTATAGCTATACTTATCTCAGAAGGAATTCTTTCCTTTAACTCTCTATCAATCATGAGAGGGAAAGGGTTATAAATACTGACTGGCCTCTTGTCTGCTCTTTTGAAAGTCTAACCCAGTGGGAAGGCAAAACAGAGTAATTATTATTATTATTATTTTATTTTTATTTTTTTTGAGACAGGGTCTCACTCTGTTGCCCAGACTGGAGTGCAGTGGCATGATCTCGGCTCACCGCAACCTCCACCTCCCAGGCTCAAGTGATTCTCCTGCCTTAGCCTCCTGAATAGCTGGGATTACAGGCACACACCACCACACCTGGCTAATTTTGGTATTTTTAGTAGAGACGGGGTTTTACCATGTTGGTCAGGCTGGTCTCGAACTCCTGATCTCAAATGAGGTCAGCCTCCCAAAGTGCTGGGATTGCAGGCATGAGCCACTGTGCCTGGCCAAGATAGAGTAATTTTTTAAATGAAGGGACTTACAGCTAATCTCCATCTGACATGTGCTTCCAACTCTAGTTGATGTTGAAAGAAGTGCTTATTAAGGACAGACTTGATTCCTTGACTCTCATTCCTCTCCCCTCACCCCAGTAGAAACCCTCTACTCCACCAACATAGCTTCTTTCAATTTCTGAATTTACAAATGTGAGAAAACCCTCAGAACATAGTATGTATATTTTTTGCAGCATGGTCTTCGGGATAAGAAGAGTGATTGACATCTGCAGAAATTATATCTGAGGTTTAGTCCTGTAGGAATAGGGTATACAAATTGTCTGCAATTTATCCAACAGTCCCTGATGAGCCTGAGAGAAAATGTAAGAGGCTTCAGTGTTTCTTCAACAAACATGCTCACACATCTCCCTTTGCTATAACACACACTCAAGAGAAATTACTATAAAAACATTACTTTATGTTCCTTATCTTTGTCAAATGTAGTGATAGTACGTGCGCACATGCCAATTAATAGCCTTTATCATGTGCCAATGTGTTCTGAGTGTGATTCAGAACAGAAGAGGTATATGAGCTCTGATTGATGGGTTTATAATCTAAAGAATAAATTGGGGGCCTGGTGCAGTGGCTCAAGCCTGTAATCTCAGCACTTTGGAAGGCTGATGTGGGCGGATCACTTAAGGTAAGGAGTTCGAGACCAACCTGGCCAACATGGTCCCGTCTCTACTAAAAATACAAAAATTAGCTGGGCGTGGTGGTGGGTGCCTGTAATCCCAGCTACTTGGAAGGCTGAGGCAGGAGAATCGCTTGAACCCGGGAGACGGAGGTTGCAGTGAGTTGAGATCACGCCACTGCACTCCAGTCTGGGCGACACAGTGAGACTCCATCTCAAAAAAAAAAAAAAAAAAAAAAAATGGGTTTTATGCTATAACAACACACGGTGTTGACATCATAAGGTGCATAATTAAATAGCATGTAAGGATTTGCATTGTTAACCTTAGTAAACACACATAACTTGAGAAGAACTAAATATAGTAGAATAATGGTAATAATAATGATGGTTGATGCTTACAGGTCTTACACTCCTCTTCTAAGGGAACATGAAAAATGTGATGTTCTAGACTTTGGAATAAGCCCTTGGCCTTTGCACATAGCTGGCTTACAATATTGACTTTGTAAGACAGTGCTACTCAAAATGTGGTGAGCAAACCAGCACTGGTCCTCAAACTTTTTGTTACATGTCATGATGCACTAAGTAGAGAAAGTGAAAATAACCCTTTAGAATCTTTTATGTTAATTTGTCAAGTAATTGCATGTCTATAGGATCTCCTAACAAATTGGGGGCTTACATTTTATATGTGTCTTTTTAAATTTCGTGCTTTGACTAATTCATTTCTTATTTTACAAATTTGTCCATCCATGACAAATTGGGGAAAAACTAGGACCTCAAAAGAGATACTTTGATAAACACTATTCTAGAATGTTATAAAATAACTGATGAGTTAAATAAAAGCCACTTCTACACTGTAGTATTCTAACCTGGAAAGTGGATGTAACAATAGTACTTACCTCCTGGGGCTGGGTCTGAGACTTAAAGGAAGATATATGTATGTAAGGTGCTTAGCACTATTCCTCCAAAACATTAGTTCTTAGTAATATTGAACAACAAAGGCTTGAGGAGGTGCCATTATGTGCACATGAGACATAGTTTCTGTTTGCAATGGCCTTTCAATGAAATCCTACATCTACACGTGATCTGTTATCAGACCAACTGATTTCACAGATGAAGAGTTCGTTTACCATTGACTTGCATGAAGGGACCAATATTTGGCTTCTGGTCTTCCCTGACCTTTTAGCATAACTACTTCATCATCACAGTGTAGGACATCCTCCCATCCCATCACAGGTTTCCTTTGTTTTCCTTAAGTCGTTACATTGAGTAATTGCTGCAGGCCTAAATAACTGAATTTTTCTGATCTTTATTACTTGCTAGGAGCTTGTATTATTTGGGGGCCAGCATAAAAATGACTTGTCATTCAAGGATGGCAAGTACAGAGACATAACCTGTGGTTTCAAGAGATATATTACTTAAGGTGGTGGCCCATTGTACAAAGCAAAAAATATAACATTTTTTTTTTAGTCAAAGTGGCCAAACAATATTTTTCAAAGTGTGTTTTGGCTACATGTCAAAATTGAAGGTTATTGCCCCTTTAACAGGCATCTGGTAGCCAAAGAAGCAGCCAGCTATTTCAGGCCGTTTCACAGAATAAATGCTTCACTGAGGGTAATTCAACCAAAGTTTTCTAAATCATTTTTGAACTACAATACAATATACACAATACAATACAGTGCAATAGAGAACATGAGGCTTTATAATAAGAGTAACTTGGGTTCAAATCATGGTTTTGCAACTTAGTAGTTGGACCCATCATGTAAGTCCTTACTGTCTTTGAGTCTCAGTTTCCTAATCTGTAAATCAGGGACTATAAACTCTACAGCATAGGGTCATTGTGAAGATTAAGTGAGATAAGGTATAATAGGATAATGACTGTGCATAATAGGGGCTCAAATAATATTAGCTCCCTTCTTTTTCTCTATCCAGTTAATAAACTTCAATTATTTTTTTAAATCCATGTGATAACTTTGAGACTCCATCAAAAGAATCCGATTTTACAATATATAAAAACAACATGTCAGTATTTATTTTTTAAAAACATGCACTGGATCTGGCAGACTCAGTGAACAACAGTCTGTTTGAAAACATGACTTAACTCTTTCCAAGGTCAAACATCCTCGACTCCTTTTACTCTGCCTGGAACTCTTCGCTCCGACCAGAGTAACTTCCCCATGCATGTGACTGGCTCATTCCCACTTTTAGTCTTTTGTGTTAGTACCCTTCTTGCAATGACCTTCAGATGCTTCCCTGCCAAACTCCATACTCCTTTAAAGTTGTTCAACAGTCATGTCATCCAAAAATTGGCAGAAAGAAATCTAGTGAAGGGCTTCACTCCAGTCCATCCAGGACTACAGGTTCTTCCAGGGAGCTGCACTGGTCCCCACTTTGACACAGTTTCTTGCTGATTTCCTCTACCTTTTCCATATTTTTAGATTCTTTCTCCCACGGAGGACATTCAGAATTAGGCTATCCGTTGCTAAAGGCCACACATTTTATGGCTGATTTTAAACAGGTAGCCAGTTCTTTGGGTTTTTAGTTTTGTGTTTTCATTTCATGATTCTACCCCATTTAGTGGGGAAATGGTATTGCTGGCTAACTAAGAAACAGTGGGGAACTTCAGGAATGGAGAGGCAGCTCTAGAAGAAGTAACAGCAGTAGATGAGGGGCATGGGATATGATGAGAGATGGCAGCAAGCTGGAGGAGGCTAAGGGAGGGAGAAAAGATGCCTTAGAGGAATAATCAGCTTATTCTAGCCATTTTACATTACAAGAAAAAAACAAAAAAAACCTAAACAACAACTAGAAATTTTCTGCTTTTTTTGCTTCTATTTTGTGCCTAATAAACAACATTACTGTCACTGCCGGTGAAAACAGCAACATAACTGTGGTTTTTTTTCCCAGCACTAATTCTAAACAATCTACTGGATTTGGGTCAAAATTATAAACTGTCAACATGTTAAAAATAAAAACAGAAAAACAACCCTGGCATTTTTCTGAAGGGTTGTGATGGTAAATGCAGGACAAGAGCCAGAGAGAAGAGCTGCTGTAAAAATAACTGGTGTAACCCACCAGGGCCTGTAGGGGGGGTGGGGGGTGAGGGGAGGGAACTTAGAGGATGAGTCAATAGGTGCAGCAAACCGCCATGGCACGTGTATACTCTAGGTAACAAACCCGCACGTTCCGCACATGTGTCCCTTTTTCTTGTTTTTGTTTTAGAAGAAATAAAAAAATTAAAAACATAACCGGTGCAAACATCCTTGAACTGATGTTTTCTATAAAAATCTGATGGCTGTGAAGGAAAGAGTAAAGTTGGGAAGGGGAAAGGAATGAGGATCAAGTGGTGTCTGCTTATCGTCAGCTAGCTTTCATGTAAAAGTCATGGCAGGGTCAGCAACAAACTAGCCAGGTGGCAACTCCAGGCCACGCTGCCATAAATAAATAGTTATGTACTAATGTCACACAATCAGAGCTAGATGCAAAGCATATGGGAAGAAAACATTCTGATGTAAATATTCAGGAAAAACTCTGGTTGTTCAATTCAGGATCCACTGTTGGTATCGGACTTTGAGATGTCTCAGAAAGTTAAAAGTAGTAAAGTTTTTAAAAACCCAGGCTAAAAGATTCTTTGAAATGTACAATATTCCCTTTAAAAAAAAATCCTTAACCTTTGGCTTAAGACAGTGTGACTGTTTGATGTAGTAATTAAGCATTACTGAAAGTTGGCAAGAGCACTGACACTGGAACCAAATTTCAGGAGTTTAAATCTTACTACTGCTACTTATCCTCATGACCTCTAGAAGTTCCTTAACCTTTTTATGTCTTTGTTTATTCACTCTGTACAAAAGGGAAGAGGAAGATAATAGCAATAGTACCTGCCTCGCAGGAAGTTATGAGGATTAAGCGAGTCTGTGCATGGGGAGCCTGTAAAACAATACCTAGTAAACACCCTGTCCATTTTTATCAAGTAGTCTTACTTAGTCTATTTATTTATAGCCAAAACTGCAGTTACTTTTGCACCAACCTAATATTTCACATGGACTGTCTTCTAGACATCACGCTATGTGATCTTTTATTTGTATTCGCCTATTAATCTTAAAAATAGCCCATGCCCGGGCGAAGTGGCTCGTGCCTGTAATCCTAGCACTGTGGGAGGTAGAGGCTGGAGCATCACTTTCGGTCAGGAGTTTTGAGACTAGCCTGGTCAATAGAGGAAGACGTCATCTCTAGAGAAAATTTTAAAAATTAGCCAGGTGTCGTGGCATGTGCCTGTAGTCCCAACTACTCGGGAGGCTGAGGTGGGAAGATTGCTGGAGCCCAGGAGTTCGAGGGTGCAGTGAGCCATGATGGAGCCACTGCACTCCAGCCTGGGCGGCAGAGTAAGACCCCATCTCTAAATCAAACATACACAGATAAAACACCCCCATGAATTAAATCAGTTTTACAGACAAAAGAAATGAGGCTTCGATGGATTAAGGAATTTATTCAAGGAGGTGTATCTAAAACTTCCAACCCAGGCATTAATCCAGGTGAAAAATTTTAAACCACTTACAGGTTCTCTAAAGTCTAAGCACCTTTGCTTTCATTTGCTTAACTTGTTGAAATCAGAAGAGAAACACAACACACGACCTTCTAAGAACCAAAGAAATTTCAGAAAAGAGATTACAGGAGGGACTGATATCCCAATAAATTGCTTTAGGAGAACTGAGATCCATTCATAATATATATGGAAAACAAAAAAAGATTGGCTCATTACTCCAAACATTTATTGAGCGCCTACTATTTTCTGAGAATTGGATTACAAAGACAATAAGATGTGATTTTAGTCCTTAAGCAGCTCACTGCAAGGAGTGAAAGTGACATTCTTTACTGCCAGCTGTTTGATGACGTCGGATTTGTTTCAAGTCTGCTTCTCAACAAGGACAAAACTGCCTTCCACGCGATGTAGAGAAGTTGTAGGACTTCCTCAACACAAGCTAAACTATGTTTACAGCGACCCTAGTGAGTCGCTCGACCCATGACAGACTTGGTGGAGTGAAGACGTGGTTTCTCGGCAGGCCGGTCTCCGAGGAGCGCTCAAACTGGCGCGTTAGGAAGTGTATTCAAATCGCGCGCTCCGGCAGGGGCTTTCGGGGGCTCACGCTGAAGGATCGCGGGGCACTCATGAGACCTGCCTCCTGGTCTGTGCGTCAGGCCGCCCTGGCTTCTAGTAATTGGGAGAGTACAAAGCATTCCTTGTTAATCCTTTGATCCCAGGTGGGCGATGCCTGGGATACCTATCTGCCAGCTGAAACTCTGGCGCGGCGCCTTTCCAAGGGTGGCTGCTACTTCCTGGTTGGTTTGCCCTTAACTGACATGGCGGCTAGCTGCCTTCGGCCGCACCCACTGCGGCTGCTCAGTAAGCCAAGCACGGGCACTCCGGTGTACAGCCCGCCCCCGCCGCGGAGGTGCCGGTGGAGCTTGAGACCGGGCGAGTGTCCGCCCCGCTTTTGCAGCTAGGGGTGTGTTTCAGGGGGGATTGGGGCAAACCGAGCAGGCGAGGACCCGGGCCTGTGCCGCTGTTTGCCTATCCCTCATCCCTCGGCACCAAGGCTACTCGAGCCCCTGGGTGTTTTTTCCTTGTTCCCGCCACCTCCTGGTCCCTGGCCCAACATGATACTGACCAAAGCTCAGTACGAGGAGATAGCCCAGTGCCTAGTGTCTGTGCCGCCCACCAGGCAGAGCCTGAGGAAGCTGAAGCAGAGGTTTCCCAGGTAAGTGTCCATCTCTCCCCTCTCACAGCCCTTTCCCTGCAGCAGCAGTGCCTGGGCCGCCCAGGCAGCGCTTAGGAACCACGTGTCACACATTAGTGGGGAGGAACTCTAGTGTCAGGCGTTAGGAGGCCAAGGTTGGCGAAAAAAGGTTTCTTCTTTCACTCGCCTTCCGCACAAAACTCTTAACGATGAGTTCATGGCAGCCTCCCAAGGCCTTGCAATTAAATTCAAGTCAACAGATATTTATAGAAGACGTGGTATGTGCTAGGTGATGGGTGCACATGGTAGGTGCTTCATAAATGACCAGAGGTTAACTGACAAATACTAGGAATGAATGATGGGTGGGAATATGAATTGTAGATTCGAAAGGAGGAAATGGAGAACCCTTTTCAATTGGCCACTGGAAACAAACAAGGGAGCATAGGGGTAAAGCGGCTTCATACTGTTTGACTGTGGCTTGTGTTGTTGACTGTGGAATTAAGTGACCTCAGGGGTTTTCAATCCAATCAGAGAGCAGGGTACCCCAGGGATTCCACTCTTGGGTCTTTGGCCATTTGAACAACCAGATCTGAAGTTTCTCCATATATATTATATAGACACACATTCCGGATGTATTTCATACTTCCGTCCTCCCCCAAACACTTCTTTTTTCAGCGATTTTAGAATTATCCAACTTTCTAAGAAAGGACTTTGGGAATGATACAGATTTCTAATTTTAATGAAGTGGAAACTGAGACCCAAACATTACATGAGGAACCAGTTGAGGGCAACCAGGTCACTGTATTTATGTTGTGTTAAAAAGCAGATAATTTTTTTTTAAACTTTTTTCCTAATGAAAAACCAAATCCAAACCTGTACCGTTTAGTTTTGTGGCGCTGAGCATGGTTATCCCTAATGGAGAGCTTCCCCATCCTTGACGTATTCAGCCCCCAAGCAAACATCACCACAGAAGTAATTTCTTGAGGAAAGAGAGGTTATTGGATAATACGTATTAAAGTACAAATTGAAGCATAAGTTTGAGTTCTGTTATGACTTCACTTTTTGAAGGACTTGGTTTTCCTAGTCTGTAAAATGAAGGAGTCTCTTTCCAATATTATCCAGATTTGATTTAGGGCAATATTTATCCGTTTATAGCTTTTAGTATTTTATCAGACTTGCTAAGAAGGAACAAAATTGACATATAATTTAATTTTCTGTCATTAACTCTTGCCAGTTCTGCACATGAACAGTGAAGTGAGTAAAGACTAGTCAGCCAAGGGAATAGGTAGATTTTTCTGGGCAGTTTTAAGAGAAAGCATACATTTTGATATTCTCCTCTCACTATGTGTGCAATCACTTGCAATTTTGCTTTTCTTTCTCTTCCTCTCCGTCTTTTTCTCTTTTTCTTTCTTTTCTCCAGCAAATAGCTTGTCTACATAATAAGTAAGTGTCTGTTACTTTATCAACACTTATGAAAGGTTCTCTTCCTGTGGGACACCATGCTGTCTGGCGTATTCTCTTATGCTCTTTTCTTTCTTATTCATGATATACTCAAATCTTTTTCACTTCTCCCAAATGCCATACAGGGAATAAATAACTAACTCTCCTTCCACAGGAAAGTTTATTTAGAGAGAGCTGAACTACTAATCCACAAAAGAAGGGATTAAAGAGCTATTTAGGGGTGGGTGTGGTGGCTCACACCTGTAATCCCAGTGCTTTGGGAGGCCAAGACGGGAGGATCGCTTGAGGCCAGGAGTTCAAGATCAGACTGGGCAACATAGCAAAACCCTGTCTCTAATAAAAATCCAGAAAAGTAGCTGGGTGTGGTGGCATGTGCCTTTAGACCCAGACACTCAGCTACTGCAGAGGCCGAGATGGGTGAATCACCATATCAAGGTGATTGTTACCTTACTATATGATAATCCATTGGCCTATTTTGAACTTTGAATGGATCTTTTACCCACGCCTGATTTGTTATCATGCATTATTCCTTTGTAAAATGTTGCTTATGAGTTATGCAGATCTTCCAAATGTTGTCACCTTTCATTGTACAATATCAAAAAATTACATTTGTTAATATCATCTCTAGGAGTCTGTAAGATTTGAAGCTGTCAAGCTTGTGGTGATGGATATGAGCATTCCAGTATGTGAATTTTCCCTTGAAATCTCAAATTTTATCATTAACAACAAATGCTATCAGTTGTTTTCCTTGAAATGACAGGCTCACGTTGTTTATTTTTGAGAAAATGTCTGCCAGATACTTAAATCTGAATAATTGTACTTGGTTATCATTCATTCAAGTAAAAATGGTGTTCCGTAGAAAAAGTAGCTAGTTCAGCTCTCAAACAATCATACAAGTGCTTTCCTGGGAGTCAACCATCATACTTTGATAAGAAGTATATGTGCTTTGTATTTACTCCAGTCATACAGAATGTTAAAAGGTTGTGTATTCAAGGGTTGAGATTTAGTGCAATTAATAAGTGAATAAACTTAAGTGAAAGTCTTTTTTTTTTTTTTTTCCTGCACATGTGTGGCAGTAAATACAGTGACTACTAGTACAGTTATGGTGCCTTGATTGGTGCCTTGATTTATGCTCAGGAGCTGGCAGTTTTACCCACCATCGTTTTTGTACCATAAGTCCAAATGTGAATATAGAGCAAAAGGCAAATAATGTCTTGCTATTTTTATAAAAAGAGTGGTTTGACCCTGGAGACCTGTGAGAGGGTCTCAGGGACTCTAAGTCCACAGCGATACTTTGACAATCAATAGCTAATTCAAATCAAAGGATAATTATGTTTTCAAGGGTTTTGATGTATATTGACAAATTTAAAAAAATTGTACTAGTCTTTTTACTAGCAGAGCATGGGAGTGTCTGTCTCTGCAACTTTTCCAGTATGGAGGGGAGTCATTATTTAATCTTTAATATGTTCAATCAAGAATGACATCTTGTTAGCATTTTAAAAATTATTATAGATTGTACCTGTTTGCAAATTTTTTTGACCATTTAATTTTCTTTTGAAATACCCTATTTGGTATCCTTTGCCTAATTTTCTGTTGGCATGTTTGTTGTTATTGTTTATTGATTTATTACTTATTGATCTGCATATGTTCAGGACGTTGGTCCTATATATGCCATATTTGTTGCATATATTTTCTGAGTTGTTTGATTTTAAATGTTGTTCTGCTTTGGATGTGGTTAACTTTTCAATGTATGCTTTTTTTTTTCTGACATTTTTGCCTTTATACTTCGGAAGTTCTTTTCTATCCTAATATATGAAAGAAAAAAATATTTCACCTAAATTTTCTTTTAGGTGCTTTATGGCTTTGTTTTTTATTCTGAATTTTTAAATCTTTCTGGCTGAAATTTAGTTTAGTAAATGCTGAGAGGTGAAGATGTAGCTTAATTTTTTCTCCAGCTTAATTTTTCCTCTTACTCTGAATTCTGGGATAGCCTCACTTCTTCATGGCTTGTTTTCACTGAAGTTACAAAATTATGTCTTTTCAAGTCCCTGTGTTTTACTTGCTCACAGAATCCTTCACTTTAAAATGAAGGAGTAGGATTTAGTGATCTGTGCTATCTTACAACTCCAAAGTTCACCCTCATTCTGTTCTGTTCGTTTCTACAGTTTTACCGTACAGTAAGTCATCATTTAATGTCTTCAGTGGGGCTTTGGAGACTGCAACTTTAAGTGAAACAATGTATAATGAGAGCAATTTTACCATATGCTAATTGTTATAAACAAGAATTAAGTTCCTATAGCATCTTTCTGGTCATAATACTTCTAAATAAAGACTCAAAACACATCTAATATTAAACACTGAAATTAACGTGAGCTTAAACAAGATAATTATTCACCCAATTTTTGGTGAATCAGTGAGTGATGGTGATCATAGTGGTGGTGGGTTAAATCTGAGAGTATGTCTTTGCAAAGTGAAATTTGTGAGAAGCACCTCTTACCACCATGTGTTCAAAAGCAAACAATAGCCTGTTCAACAGAGCGAGACCCTGTCTCTACAAAAAAATTTAAAAATTAGCCAGCTGTGGTGGCACATGCCTGTAGTCCCAGCAGCTCAGGATGCTGAGGTGAGAAGATTGCTTAAGCCTGGGAGTTTGAGGCTGCAGTGAGTTAGGAACGTGCCACTGCAGTCCAGCCTGAGCCATAGGAGTTAGACCCTGTCTCTAAAAACAAAACACAAAAAGCAAATAATAACAAATGTGGTGAGCTTGCTGAGCACTTGTATACCGCATCTTTATTGTCATTTGTATGTATGATTATCATAGATTTATGAATTTTTGTTTTACTGTAATTTGTATTCATGCATTTATTCACTTATTCATTCATTTATTTACCAACCCGCTTATTCCAGTTTAGGATTGTGAGTGGCCTCTGGCAGCTCAGGCTGCAAGGTGTGAAGCCATCCCAGCATGGGACACACTCACACACACTCCCATACTCACACTGGGACCGTTTAGACATCCTAGTTCTGCTCACACGTACGTCACTGAGATGCGGAAGGAAAGCAGGGTACTGGGAGAAAGTTCACGCAGACGTCAGGAGCACGTGCAAACTCCACACAGACGGTGGCCCCACCTAGGAATCATTTTTTAAAAATTCTCATCAACTTTATAACAAAATAATGTTATTTGAACACTTTCTGTAATGGGCCCTTTGGTACCTAAAACATAGGATATACTGCATTTGAGTACTTGCTGAGGACACATTTATTGATTGACATTTTCTAATCTTTCTTGTGGACATTCTTAGAAGCCCCTAGTCCAATCAGCTGTTACTTATAAGGTTATATTTTACATTATAATTTCCTGGCCAAGCACTCCATATATATTTGATTATATGTTACTTTTGGGAGATTTTTTTGGGATAATTTTAAACTTACAGAAAAGTTGCAGAAATATGACAGAGAATTCTCATATACCCTTCACCCAGCTTCCCTTAATGTTAACGTTACCATGGTATGATTGTCAAAATCAGTAAGTTAATTTTAATGCAATATTGTTAATCTATAGACACATTTTTTGAACTTTGCTTTTTTTTTCACTGATGTCCCTTTTCTAGGATCACACATTGGATTTAATTGTAATGTCTTAAGTCATTTCCAGTCTGTGACAATTTCTTACTATTTCTTTGTCTTTTGTGATTTTGACACTTTGGAAGCGTACTGGTGAATTTTATAGAATGTCCTTTCATTTGTGTTTGATATTTATTTTCTCATTATTAGACTGAGGGTAAACACTTTTGGCAAGAGTACCTTGGAAGTGATGGTGTGGCCTACTTAGTGCGTTACATCAGGGTCTGGGACTTCATATGTCTTATTATTGGAGACATTAACGTTATTCACTTGATTAAGGTGGTGTCTGCCTTGATTTGTACTCAGAAGCTGGTAGTTCTGATGTTACTATTATTATTATTTTTAAAATTCTGAAGCTCTTTAATAGCTTTATAATCAACAAATAAAACTAACAGTGTTTTATGATAGGAAAATAATTTTGCGACATATGACATTGGCATTGCTTCATAAGGACAAGAAGAAAAATTGAAAATGTACAGTAGAACTAGTATGTTTCACTATAGTCTTACATATGTGTTACTTGAGAGTGGAAATATAGCCATAAGTTGCAAACTTGCACTATGACTCACGAAACAGGCTCCACCTGACCAAGCTACAATTACTGACTAAACCTGAACTCTTTTATCACGAGCTTGTTAAGCCTCATGTGCTCAACCCATACTCATAAACTCTGTTCCAGAAACTGCCTAGTTGACAAAGTCTGACCAATATCTAGTAGGACCACCTCATGACTAGTTCCAGCTCCTAGAATCTTCTAGTACCTCGTCCCTAATTCTTCATTTTGAGACACTCCACAGTTTCCTTGGTGTGGGATTACCTTTGAGTTTTTTTTTTTCTCTTAATTATTACAACTGCACTGTAAAGTTACTATTTTTCCTTTTAATAAATGCCGTGTGGGGATATACTTTGAGACTATGCAGATTTCTTGTTTCTCATCACCCTTTTTCCCATTCATTTTGGCATCCATTGACTTTTTCTTGAAGCAGTTATTACTGGTGTTTGCCTAATGGTGATTCTCTATTTCTCTCACCAGAATATTCATTTAACCAGTGTCAGCCACTGCCGCCATTTTATGTGAAACGATCTGCCCTACAATTAGCTGATGATTTTCATTGGTATTTAGAGTTTTTCACCACTTATTAGCATGTGGTCTATAATAGTGTGCTCACTATGTTTGTGGCACTATTTGGGTATTAAAACAGCAACAACAAACAGCAACAGCAATAACAACAAAATAGCCAGGTGCCTGTAGTTCTAGTTATTCAGGAGGCTGAGATGTGAGGATCACTTGAGCTCAGGGTTTTGAAGTTATAGTGCATTGTAATTGTGACTGTGAATAGCCACTATACTCCAGCATGGGCAACATAGCAGGTCCCCATTTCTGAAAACAAAATAAAACAAAACAAAATAGATAAGGTAATGTAGTGACTAATTTTGGATAGCTTGGAGTCTAAGGAAACTAATGTGAGACACATCCAATAGCTATAGAATATTAGAAGCCAAAGGATTGGTTGAATAGTTCAGATATGGTTAAGTAGCGTTCTTAGGATTACAATACGTAGGATATACCTTGTTGTGAATTATTTTGCTAGTAGACCAAGCCCTCTGGCACAAGTTTTAATTTTTCCTTGAGTTCCATTACCATATATTAGTTATTTAGTGGCTGTACTAATGAATCGTAAATCAAACTCTTGGTACCATCAATTGCTAAACAGATAGATGTCTGTATTATTTTGATGTATCTTTGCCCTTAGAGATTCTGGCTTAGGTTTTTCTAATGGTGTTTTCCACATTTTGAGGCATGGTTTTTTTTTTTATCATCTCTCTTGGCCCATGTCTCCTGCTGTCTTCCCACTCTTAGATCCTGACACAGGCAACCATTCACTCATATGAGGTGCTTCAAATTCCTATTCCTAGTAAAATCTCAAAAGTAATAGGTAAAAACTTGTCTGGCTGGTCATCCTGTGCTTAAACCAATGTACTTAGTCATCTTCTTGAAATCCTCACCTCTCTCTCTTTACCAGAAAACGAGTTAAAACTGGCCCTGTGGTGTATTGTGCTGTGTACATTGTGGAACTTAGTGGTTCTTGGTGGTGAACTTAGGAGTCCAATCTGACAAGGAGTGGAGTAGCTAACAAAACTTGCTTGGGACAAGCACAACAGTTTTACTTGGCTCTTCCACTTATTTAGGTGGCTTGGTTTAATTGGTGTGCCATTGGTTATGGTTGTCTTTTTTGAACAATCCCTCCCACCCCCAATACCTGATACATTTTAAGATGCCTCCTTTTTCCAGAGGGAGTCTTGTATTCCATTCTTCTAGCTTCCTATTAACAGTTTGTTCTGAGAAATGACTTGGCTCTGTCTCTTTTTGTCTGAGTCACAGTTGTCTCATCTGTAAAAGGAGAGGTGAAGTCCGACGGCTAGGAAGTGGAGGAAGCAGGATATCATACACAAGTAGAGTCAGGCTCCAGAATCTCATTCTCACTCTGTTGTCTCTTCTTGTTCAGTTCCTTGAGGCTGTGGTGAGGGTGAAGTGAAATAAGGCATGTAAAACAGCACACAGTGTAGAGCTCTCTGTAAGTTTTTAATGAAAGGTAAATATGAATTTTGGTAGAAGGTAGCTGATGTACAGTAGAAGAAATGTCTGAGTAGTAACCTTTTGAAACATAAAACATAGTTTTGCTTTGAGACAAAGGGCAATAGATTTACAGAAAATGAAAATGTGTATATGGAACAGTTGTATGGCTGAACACATAAGATTTGATTATCAGTTGAATATTGTATAGTTAACAGAAACTTGCTTTAAGTATTTCACAGTGATATATAATGGCACTTAAAAAAACCTTTTAAACCTAGATTCACTGATTTTTAAGAATGAGGGAGCATTACAATGCATAATTAATACTGTAGGGCTTGGTGTACTTGAAATACTATTCCTATTGGCCTTGTTTCTCTCAATTGAAATGAAAGTTGATTCTCAGTTTGTGGTCAATTTTCTACGCTTCTCATAATGTTGTGGTGGACCTGAGTTCCAGAATAATAAGTAAGAATAGCTCAGAAAGCGAGAGAAAGGCTTTTATCGAACTGGAAATTCTACTGATGGTTTTGCCATAGAAATAGAATTAATTTACATGATCTTTAAAATTAATATTCATATACCCAGGAAAGATATCTAGGGTTATTTCTGTATTGATCATTGGACTAGGTAGGAATGTCTAAGAAAAGAGTATGATTATTTCATGTGTTTTCTTTAGTAATCTTTTAAAAATTTTTTCTCTCTGTATTTTTTTACTTTGTTGCTACATCGTAGCTTAGCTTTAAAGATTCTTCTGAAAGGTTATTATGTTAGTATATGACCCCTTTAATTTCTAAAAGAAGCGTTGAGCTTTTATTAGATATTTGTGCATCTTTGGATTGTGTAGCTGAGAAAGGGATATGAGCTTGAATTCTTCGCAAAGGAGTAGTTGAAGAAAGTCTCAGATAATGTTATTCTGAGAAGAAGCCACATGCTATAATTATATTTCTTATTAATTTTGGGGGAAATTTTCATGTGATTAGAGTATTGGCTTCATTTTAAAAATCTATATTCAGGCATCAAACTTTAGTTTACTAAGTAATAACCCTTACCAGAATGATTGCTTGTGCAATAAGAAGAAATTATATACTTGTCTAGGGAAAACAAAAAGGTTCAATAGAAGTATAGGTTAATAATATTTTTTTAAACTTTTGACAAAGTTTACTGAATTTGCCATTGTTTTTATTACACATTTTGTATAGTTTTGCTGTATTGGTTGAATTTTCCTTAGAAACAAAATAATCAATATATATTTTACTAGATTAAATCTGAAAAGTGACCTTAATGTATGAAGTCATGCGCTGGCATAAAGATCATATAGAATATAGGTAAAGAGTAAATGTTTCTTTATTTTCAATTGTCTTTTTATTGAAGGGAGATGTTTTCAAATGTATACTTGAAGATACGTTTCTCTTTTCTCCATTCTGCTGTCAAGTTGCTTAAACAGTGAGCTGTATACACAGTGAAGGCATTTAAGCAGCTAGGGTGAAACTCCTAACTGAATGACAGTTCTCCATTTCTTAGGGGAACAGAACACAGCTAGATCCTGGATTGTTTGGTCCATGGGTTTGAAGCTAGAGTAGACCAATCTGTGACCCACGTATGAAAGATGGTACATGCTGATCACTAATCCAACCCTGTTCTAGCCACTTTGAGGAACTAATACCTGCTTCACCTTTTCTTTCCTCTCTTCCCATCCCTACCCTTTCATGAAACATATAGTGAAGAGTCAGTAGTCCTTCCTCGTAAGCCAAAGCTTCTTTCATGCCAAGGAACAGCGACATGTCTTGTCATTTTCAAGTTACGTCTCTTGGCTGAAGGGTGATCTTTTCTATTCATTCTGGCTTCCTGACAGCAAGTAAAAGTTTGTTTTTTTTTTAACCTACTGTGGTGTTCAAACTGTGACCTCATAAATAGCTGGGATCTCATTGCGATAACGAGGGCTCTGCAGTTTTTCATCCAAAGTAAAATGTTAAATTTTCTCAGGACCTATTTCTTTTATGTGTTTGAAATACTAAGATTCAGTTGCTAAAAAATGTTTAAAGCTATTATACTTAAAGCAATAACTTCAAAACTATGAGAATAAATATTTTGAAACAAAGCAATTCAAGTAGAGGAAAAAAGTAAGGTAGATTCATATCTCTTAATATAGCTGTTCAATTAAATACATAAGTACTGGGTCTTTCCCTGACCAAACACCGGCCCCTGCTAATTGAGGCAATTCTGTGTGAAGCCCAGTCTTTTTCTGAGGTTGTCCTGGGAGTAGTAGTCATATCGAAGACTAAGACTTAAAATACCTGGTATATCATCACTGCCCCCCTCCCCCAACATATATTTATTTTTAATTATTTTTCAGTCACTGTTAATTAAGACTTGTCATTTATTCCAGGAACAAAAATGGATGAGACATAAACTCTGAACTTGTGTTTATTCTATTATATGAAATAGGAGGCATAGCAGATGTTGATATTTACAAGGTTCATCATTTAAGACTATTGAAAATCCCCAAGTTTGCAGTTAGCACTATATAGGATGGGAAAGGTCTACTCAACTTTGGGATGCTGGTGTTGGCTAAACTCACTTACCAGCAAACTGACTTGTACATCCTCAGCTCAGCCTAGTATGAATGATCCAGATTTACACTCAGCACATTTATGAATCAGTGTCTGTCATAGATATTTATGATAATTCTCCAGTAGAACTTTGTTTCATCTAGGCATGTTTTAGGATGAATAGAGACGCAGGGTGGAGATTTTGTGGTTGGACATTCATGCCTGTAACACACCTTATCTTCCCATGATTCTGTAGCTTATGATGTGGTGTGTATAGGACTCTTGTAAGTGGCTTCTTTTGTGGTTGAGATCTGGGAGGTGAAGAGTCATTTGAATGTATCTTCTACATTTACACATGAAGGTAGGCACTTTTAAAAAAAAATATTGTTTCTGTCTACAGTTCTCTCAAGCTGATATCCTTTACTTAAGGTGTATTACACTGCTATTTGTTTTTGCTGATAGTATTGGTAGGGAAAGCTAATAAAATTTGAAATTAACTTGCACTTCGAGCCCCATTTAGCTAAGGTGGTAAATGGACTGGGAATATGAGGCAGACTCTTCCTTGTATAATGTTAAAAAGTCCACAGACTCTTCCAACCTGTATGTAACAAATAGCTATTTCCTAATGTATAAAGTTAAAATTATCTAGATTCTCATTTTCTGAGGACAACTAAAATGTATAAAGATAAAAATACATTTAACCTCAAGTTTATAACATGTTCAATTTTTTATTTGCATGTTGGTGGGCGCATTTGGAACTCTCTACATGCAGATCATAAAAGCTGCTCGGGAGGGACCTGCATACCTCTCTTATTATTCAGATTCAGTGACTTATAAAGCATGCCAGTGTTGGGTCGAGATCGCAATTAGAGATAATTTGGTCAAATCTGTTAATGTTGCAGATGCAGAAACTGAGGGAGGAGTCCTACCCAGTGATTTGACCAGAGTTCCACATCTGGATGCAAAACTGTCCATTCATGCTTTTAAATTAGAGATCACAGACTCCCATCCCTCTAGGGGACAGGCAAGTATCAATAACAAGTGAATAAATGCAGCTGACCTGGTTGGGATTGCAGCTAGGCGAAAGTACAGTTGTGTGTACCGACAAGGCAGTGGCCACTTTATGCCAGCCATCCAGTGCCATGCAGAATGTGGGCCTGGTGCTGCCAGGCCTTCTACTCTTTAGAAAGCAGCTCTAGATCTGATTTTTTTTTTTTTTTTTTAAGAAAAAATAAAATATCCTGAGTTTTAAATGTTGTCAATTTGTTTGAATTTTTAAAGCATTGTGTGGGCCAACATTTTCCTGGCCAAACAGAACAAGTCTGTGGGCTGAATTTGGCCTACAGCCAATGGATGCTGGTGCTCTTTCCAGCTCGTGAGAGCTGATTGTGAGCATCTTTTCCAGCCTCTACAAACCGCGACCTCATATTGGTAGCTTAAAATTCATCCACAGTGGGAGTGTTTACACCACAGAAATTGGCAAATGGTACAACCAGGGCTTCCCCCTTCTCCAGCCCCACCACCTCTCACTACCAAAGGCAGTTGTTAAACCTCACACACCACTGCATTCTGTCGCTAGTCTGAGACTTTTGTACATTATGGCTCCAAGGGTTGTCTTTTATGGAAGTTTTTAATTTGTTCTGATTTTTGTAGCCTTTTTTCTGAAAGAGACTCACACTACTACCGTGTGTAACTCATTCATTCTTACAAGATTTTTGTGATTGTTGGGCTTTCTCCTTATTTTTCCCTTACCGTAGCTAGCATGGGAACTAGAATTCTAGTCTTAGGCCTTAGGAGTACCTAGTATATTGTAAGTATTATGGTACATTCATAATGGACATTTGATTGAACTTGCCTAAAGAATGCTGCTTGAATTTTTTTTTTTTAAAAGCCATGTATACATGTCTCATTTAGAAAAATGAGTCCCTTTTAAAATTGATAAATTAGCTAAGTTTAGGGACATTACCGTGATTCTTTACTTTCTTTACGAATTTAGAAATG
The DNA here is from genome assembly GCF_047675955.1 of Chlorocebus sabaeus. Lineage (NCBI taxonomy): Eukaryota > Metazoa > Chordata > Mammalia > Primates > Cercopithecidae > Chlorocebus > Chlorocebus sabaeus. The sequence continues at coordinate 12,422,744 of NC_132929.1, forward strand.
CTCTAGTGGTACACCCGAGGATTTATCATGTCAGAAATTATTTTTAGAAAAATTCAAGCTCAGATGTTACATTTTCATTTGGCAGTTATTCCAATAAAAAAAAAAAAACAGAGGGAAGATACCTAATTGGTAAGTTTCTTCACTTTTTGGTGCCTTAGAGTCCTCATTTATAAAATGGAATTGTTCTGAATTTGAAGTAAGATAGTACATGCAAAATGATTAGCATGGTTCCTGATACTACACTGGTTGCTGCTGCTGTTATATTATTGGTACCATTACTTATTCATGGTTGCTTGTTGCAGTGGTATTTATGGATATGATAGTTAGACTCAGAATATTAGAACTGAAAATATTTTGCCTAAAACCACCCCCTTCCATGTATTTTCTTGTCTACTTGTTTTTTTCAAATGCAACCACTCATATCTGGAAGCTCTTTCACTTTTTTGTCTCAACTTGGTAAGAAGGGGTTTATGCATTTATGACCGATATTTGAGTGAGTACCAGTTTTAGACTCAGGGTTCTGCTCTGTCAGGAAGTGGCTTGACTCCAATAAATATGTAAGTTCAGGTGTAAGTCTTCCAGGGCATGGAGATTTTATAGGACGCCCTAGATCATCACATCAGTGTGAACACTGATTTTAGTGTTCAATATAGGTATTAATCACATTTGAAGAATGAGAGTTTTTAAAATGATCTTGAAGCCATTCATCATAACTAATATACTGATTATGAAAAGTCCTTGTGGTAAACATAAAGGAGTTGCATAAACGCTTTAAAGATAATAGATTGATTATTCCTTAAGGCTTTGGGTTTTACTAATTACGATGTATTCTAGAATGGTGCCCTCAAATCTTTCCTTTGATTTATCTTATTTTTGCAGTTCTGCTGATCACATAATTGTAATAGTAATGAATTGGGCAAGACAGTAATTTTTCTCCTTTAGTTTTCATTGTGTCATAGAGCCTATGTTCCTCTAGGTTCTAGATCAAAGAGAGGGTTTCAGGTTTAGACCTACTTCAGTTAAACTGCTTAGGCCAGATTTGAATAAAAGTATTAAAACAAGTGAGATGTTTTTGCATTAAAGAAAAAAACACTTAAAAATTTCATTGACGCTTTGAAAAAAGTTACCTATTCCCAAAGACTATGGAAGCAAAAACATAATTATGCTATAGATTGTATTTTAGGGACAATTATTTGCCATATAACTATTCTGAAGCATGGAAACAAGACTTGGTTAGTTTTATTTCCTCTGTTAGAGGTGTGTAAGGAGTCTAGATTTGGTTCAGAGTCATGAAAAATATTTTATTCATGTGATAGCTTTTTGGACGATTGTATTCTGCACTGTATTACAATGGCACAATAAATTGCTGAATATACTGTCTGCTGAATATGACTTTACCATGAAAAATTTGATGCATGGAGAAGGAAAGGTTGGAATATATCAACCTTTTCTGACAAGGGACTTTGAATTTTGACCTAATACAGATGACCTTTGTGCGCGATAAAAATGAGCTTAATCTTGAGGTTAAGGTTGAGGTGAATGGCAGGACAGTGTGGTGGAACTTTCACTGGCTGGAGGTGTATTGGTGCCTATGTGGCTATTGGCTAAATGGGAGTCTGGCACTTAAAACAATTTTTTCTTTTTAGCATTTCAAGAAGCTTATTTATAGCAGTTGTTTGGCTCTTTAATACCACCCCATTTCCTCAAAGCTCAGCTTTCTGTTTAGTTGTGGTAAGTTCATCTGTTTTTATGAAGTTTACTGTTTCTGAGTAAAGGGTATGACTGTGCTCTTATTTATTTTCTGTTCCGTAGATAAGCTATAGAGAAAAAATGTTCTTATGGCTTATGGAAAAGACAACTGACATATATAACCTTGGAACTGAAAATAAATGTTCTTTTAAGAATATTTTTTCTTTGACAAGTTGAACTTTTGTCATCTAACTTTGGAACTGTCAGGAGAATTTTTAAGCAGTTTGTGCCTTTGTCTAGATTATAATTAAAAGAATGTGTGTGAATTATTGTCTTAAAAGCCTTAGATGATTTACAGAATGGCTATTGCCTTGGAAGTTCCTTTGAAGTGCATTGGCTAATACACTTACATTATAATATAATATAACATAATAAATATAATATGATGATATACAGTATTTTTAAGATTTTGCCCATGGTATCTAGAAGGAAAATTCTTTTAAAACATGAATTTCTCTATCAAATATTTTATGTTCAGATACCTCCACTGATTTGTCATAAAAGAAATTACACCTTGATGAACATCAGGAAAAAACCTGCCCATGTTATAGTACCTGAACACCTATTGAATATTCTGCCCAAATAATTGGTTGAAACAACAAATAGTTGAGGAGAGTACCAGAGACTGTAATGGAAGAACTTCTACTCTTTTAATGGAGCCTGCAAAATACATTCCCTGGGACTGATCAGCTCTGAAGCGCTGAGGTTTGATGATTGGAATGGCAGGAAACCATGCTTTCAGGACATAACGAATTGACGAGGCCATCCATCATTTGTTAGCATACGCTGAAAACGTGGGCTATGTGTGCAGAGGCCTGTGATTTAGTAAATACTTGGGAGATGAATAGAGCTTACACACAGGGGAAGATATTGCTGTCCTTCAGCAGCCTGAGACCCAGGCGCCTGCTGAGAAGGCCATCTGACGGCACATCATCAGTAACTGGCCTGTCACAGTCAGCGGTGCCCACCGACCATTGCCAGTATATTAAATGCATTTTTAATATCTGCTTCAGTAGATTTAATGAAGAAAATTTAGTTTCCATACTCCGAGCACTGCTTCCTCAAGTGTTCTAAAGAATGAACTCCTTGCCTACACAAAAAAGAGGGAAGACCATGTTGGCAGCTAGGAGAATTGGTTGAAAAGGAAACTCAAACAAAATAATTACTAACAAAAAATACGTTTAGTGGAGTTAGTATCTTGTTGATGTGAAAAAACAAAAAAAAAAGCTCATTTTTTTTTTTTTAAAAGAGGTTTTGGATTAATTTTTTAGCCCCTAATTCCCTTTTCTCACAAGCCCTCTCCCTAGGAGGATTTGACCTGCTGGCAAAGGAATATAAACCTACTGCTCTAAAAGGAAATATTAGATGGGGAATATTATGGTTTGGCATAATGTGCCAAATTTATGGATAGAAAGACTCCATTTTAAGTTACTTTGTGTTTTGATATACTACTGTTTGATTCTTAGAATTTCTGCATGAAGATATATAGTGGAGTTTTTCTTAGTTACTTTCAAATTTTTGAATATTGAACTTTACTTGTAAACTTGCTAATTGAGTAATTTTTGCCTGGTATCATGCAGAAACAGTTCAAAATGAATGTAAAAAAAAATTAGTTGCCAACTTAATATAAAAGTGTTCTTATATATTTCTTAGGCTATAATGTTTCTTTAAAAATTATAATTTTTAGATGTTCTATTTTCAAATTCAGGCAAAGTGCATAGATTCATTCTTTTTAATGAGTTTCAATGCTGACATTATTTACTGCAAAACAGCAAGACAACCAATTAGATAGTTGCAAACATGAACTTTGCAGGTTCCCCCTCTTTAAAAAAAAAAACACAAAGAAAAACAACCCAGAATATGCTCTCAGGTTCACAGAAGAAGAGGCTATGGAATGGGCCCTATAAATCTGATTCCTGCGTGTGTCAAAACAGTAATGTATTAAATGCATATTATTATAAAAATTTAAGACATGTCTTAAACACACTTACATTTTTATAACACATGGCAATATTAAATAATACATTTCCTTGTTAGCATCTGTTTGCCGTCATTGTTGGCAAGACCTATGATTTATTGCTTAAATTAATGACCAAGACCATTTTGGACCTGATATATGCCCCTAAGCTTATTACATCACTAAATAAAATAAAATGTATGCGCCTGTGACAGAGTTATTTTTATAATTGTTTATCCCTTTAAGTGCCCTATTCAGTGATTCACTGAAAGGTTCATAATGGTTGGCTTGTAACCAGAAAATAATCTCAGAAAGGTAAAATATATTTCTTGTTTAGAAATAAAATGCCAGAGTGATGGTGATGATAGGGGTCCCAGCAAGAATTTGCAACGCTCAAACTCGTTCTTTTCTTCAATGCTCTCAATATCCTCTTACTGAATTTTTTGATACGTAACCTCTCTACCACCATCCCAACTCTTAAGGCTATCTGTTAATGCTGGCACTCACTTTCATAGAAACCCCGCATTATGGCTATAGTGGTTTTGTTGCTCAGACATAAAGCTGTAAGGGTTAAATTATTCTGTACTTAGGATTTTCCAGGTACCATTATCACCAGGCATTAAACTGAGCAAGATTATTTTCCTATTTTTAGTTCTTTTCTTTTGGGAGATTGGAACTTTACTGTTTTTGATATTGAACTCTATTTGACTTCATCGTCTTTATCTTTCCTTTCTGAGGGTGCAGTATGATAGAACCGTCAGTATTTTTACAATAACCTGTTATTCATCTAAAGTCAGTCTGCTGCCTGACTTGCAATACAATATTACATGGCTTTGTGGTTTCTTTACTCCACACAAAGTATCTCATTGACTGTCAGTTCTCCTGTGATATGATGGTAAGGTCAAGTTTTTGAGAAGCTGATGCCTTGCTTCTGGATTGTAGTATCTACACCTTGAAACATATGGCGCTTCTTTGGGTGCCTGAGAGTGTTTTTTTGTGAGAAGATTATTGTTTTGTAGATGCTTGGGAACAATTCTCATTTATCACTCATAGATGGACATAAAACTTATTATTATTTTTTTGAGACCGCGTCTCACTCTGTCGCCCAAGCTGGAGTGCAGTGGTGCAATTTCAGCTCACTGCAGCCTTGACCTCCTGGGCTCGGGTGATCCTGGCACCTCAGGCTCCCAAGTAGCTGGGACTACAGGCGTGTGCCACTACACCTGGCTAATTTTTTGTATTTTTAGTAGAGACAGGGTTTTGCTATGTTGCCCAGTCTGCTGTTGAACTCCTGTACTCAAACGATCCACCCACCTCCGCCTCCCAAAGTGCTTGGATTACAGGTGTGAGCCACCACACCTGAGCTGACTTAGTTATTAAAAAAGATAATTTCCTTGTCTTGTCTTCATCTCACTTTTACTACATTTTAAACAAAATAGTCCATTGGAAACAAAAGATTTTTTGCTTAGTATTCTTTCCTAAGGCAGTTGATACAATAAAGTTTTTAATAGCTCTCCCAGACATGATCAGGCCAACAAGCATTCATGTTTTTGTTTTTGTTTTGAAAAGCCCTGTTGACCTTGCCTTTTGAAGCTCTCAGCTCCTCTCCTCTAGCTGATCTTTTTACTATTCTTTTCATTTCATTTTCCTTATCTTGGAGACCTTCCCCCAGATAAAACATTTTAGGAGAAAAGTGATGAACAAGAATCTCAAGTGTGAAGAATCTCAAGTGCCACGTCTAATCTATTTCCCTCCCTTTCTCCCTTTCTCTTTTCCTCTCTCCTTCCTTCTGTCCGTCTCTCCCTTTTCCACTCCCTCCTTTCCTGCCCTTCCTTTCCCCATCTGTCCCTCCCTCATCCTTTTTTTTTTTTTTTTTGGTCTCTTGAATATTAGCTCTAGTGAGTTTTTGTTTTGTTTTGTTTTTGTTTGCTTTGGCCATTGTAGTTACTTTTACCTGTTCATTTGGAATGTAGACATTTCTCTTTTTTGCTTTCTATTTGAGTTAATTGTGAGATCCTTTGGATGGGAGCTGTGTGCCTTGCTGTGATTTGATCTTCCAGCTCTACGCTGTATTGCCTAGCATAGTATTGTGTTCTTTTATGCATTCAGTGAATTCTTGCTAACTTTCTGATGTGGGCCCGTGCTTATTTTGTGATCTCTTTTGAGGAGATGATGACTTTGAAGCATGCTTGGATTTTTTTTTTTTTTTGGCAGTGTTGTTCTAACTAGTACCCTACAAAGGACTTACTATTCTTTCCTGAAATTGTTACTTAAGCTCCCACTCTCTGGGCCAAGATATTTAAGTCCTATTTAAAAATATTAAAATATTCAGTAGGCAGCTAAGTGCTTAGTCTACTGTTCTACTTAACACTAAATGAAAGTAAAAATATAACACAGACACGGAGCCATTTGTTATATTTTAGTATATGAAGCAATGGCTGTGTAAACCTTAACCTTGTAATTTTGTGAGTTCCACTCTATCATGTAGCTGTAAGGGTAATCAAAATAAATCACGGGAGGTGAATAAATATTTTCTAGTGCTTTCTCAGTGCTTTCAGAAGTGATGCTTGATCCATGAAATTTTAGTAAGTGTATTAAATAAAACAATATGATGTGCACTGTGTCAGATATGATAAATTATTCGGTATAGGACATTTATACAACATATGTTGAGCTGCTACGTGAACAGCCTAATGACTATAAATTATGTTAATCTGTCTTGCCATCTTTATATTTTGTTAAAAATTGCACTATTTATATTGTGGATATTTATTTATTTGTGGGTTGGGGCAGGGATAAGAAGAAGGCGTAAGAAAGGTGCAGGTCAGCTCCACGATGTTCTGACAGTGATCCAGGGCTCCTCAGCTGTGCAGTGTACGTAACACAGATGTTGGGGAGTCATCTGTCAGCCATGCCTCTCCTATGGAGTTAAAGTTCTAGAGGGAAAAGAATTTGACACAGTGCTGTCACTGTTACATTTTCACAATAGAAGAGCATGCAAATATTGAACCTCCTGCTTAGCAATAGTGCCCTGTCTAATGTCTGTGCTGGTTAGAATAAAAAATCATGGGTGCATCTTGGGCTCAGAGATCTGACAAAGGTCATGCTATGTTGGGCATTTGAATTGGAAATTGTCTGGACTTAGATTTTATAAAGCTCCCACTGTTGTGTGTGGGGAGAATTTCAGCAGGGTTTTGTCCCTGGAGAGGCCTCTTAGGCCCTTTTCTGTCCTATGAATGAATTTAGATGTGAGGGTTACTCCTGCCTTAAAACTGTTAAGTTCATTTTGCATACATCCCTAGAGAGAAAAACTGGCAGATGCTTTTGTCTTGGAAGTGTTTAAAAGAAAACTGCAGAGCAGGAACAAGAGAGAAAAGGGGCCCTGTGTGGAGTCCCAGAACATTTTGGAAATGGCCAATATGCAGTTTTCATCAGTATGAAGGCGGGGTGCAATATGGTGCCTGTAGCTCACGAGGGAATATGAATGTTGATTAAGCATACTCCCAGGCTTTGAAATTCTGAAAGCAGTGTCAGAATAATGGATGTTGAGCAAATGTCAAGCATTTGTTAATTTCTCTGTTATTTGGAGTTTATCTACCATGATCAATCAAATAAACTAGTGCTTCTCTCTTGTGGCATGTGTCATTGATATGGTGATTAGGTGGCTGGAGAGACCTTCTGCTTTTTTTCCAGGTAACAGATTATAAACGAGTAGACAGAGCTTTTCAGTTAAAGATTTGTTTATGGCTTGGTTTAGTAGAAATTTGTATATTGACTGAGAACTTTGGTGGCAGTGTAAAAATCCGTGGCCACATGTCAAAGATATAAATTGTGGGACTGTTTACAGCAGGAGAACTAGTAATGGAGTCATGTTTTCCATCAAAGTATAGTTTTCAGTAGTTTATGAAACTTTGGTGTAAAACTGGACAAAATAAATGGATCCTAACATTTGCAAACGGACTTCTCAATCCATTTTTATTTGTGTTTTTTCCTATTTCAATGGTTAATTTAAGTTACCAACTTTTATTCTTAAATAGATTTGTAAATAGATTTGTTTCATGCGAGTCAACGTAATTTCTATTATTTTTAGGAAGTAATGCTACGGTGTTTTGATGTCCCAAGTAAGGGTATCAAAAAAAAAAAAAAAGTAAAAGGTTCCTTTCAGCATTTCCTTCACTGTGGATTATTGTGCAGTGCTAACATTCTGCAGTGTGAGGAGTTGGTTCCCATTTAGAATGTGAATGACTTTACCAACTGGGATTTAATTAGGGGTTGAGACGAGGTACCATGTGTAACTGTCCTCCCATTGAGCACGGGGTAACTTGGACTGAAAAGGGGTCTTTATGTGAAATTTTAGTGACTGGAATCAAGGTAGATTTGTGATTGGAGATTTGGCTTTTTTCTATCCCCCGTTTTCTTTTTGTAATCTTAGGCTTATAGCTTACATGATTCAGACGAAGACTAGTATAATACTTACCAACCTTGACCATGTCAAACAGGTACCTCTGTGGTCTTTGGCATGGATATTTTTGCAAAACTGGACCTACTGAGGTGATCTGTCACCTATTATTAAACCTCATGAACTTCTTTTTCAGGGGATTCCCGACTGAGCAGCCACAGGGCATTGTAAAACCCCAGTGAACTAACTACTTGTGTGATTTCTGGAGCTCTTTGGTTTTCTCAGTCTGCCATGAGGTCACAAATATGGCAGTTTCCAAAGCAGAACATTTTTAGCTTCCTCTTCAGGCTAGGCTGCTTTATCTTAACTGTCTACATTAGACCTTTGCTTTTGGCCTTCTCTGGGACTGGAATTCCTAACCCTATGAGTAAAATCCTCGTGTCCTGCCTGGCACACGGTGCCAGTGAGCTCTACCATTGTACTGCCTCCAGCATCATAAAAATAGACAGCAGCGCTGATTGACTTTTCTAGGCTGCTCTCTGAAAATTCGTCATGGACATGACCCGATCATGGCATCACCGAATCATTAACTTGCACCATATACCAAAACACTCAGGGTTTTATCGATAGCAGCTCTCAATTTTTGTTTTGTATTCACAGTGATAAAGCTACTATGATTCCTAATTGGGATTAGGAAGACATGAAAAATCTTGTTAGGGTGTTGAAAAATGATTATGTAATGGTAAGAGGGAAAGAGTTTGAATTTCACTTACTGTGAATTCTTAGGCATGTGTGCTCAGGGCGAACGCTTCCAGCCACTCCGGTAGAAAGGGCTCATGGTTTTGGTTGGTGGTGTGCCCTGTGCCTGCCAGGCTATCAGCGCCTGCGTCTTGTCTTCTACCTAACTTTTCTAATGTCCTCCAATAACCGAACTTTGATTTTCCCTCACATGTATCGCAACTATAAATTAATGACTCACGGTTTTAAAAGTGCTATGATGAATACTGTTTCCTACTGGGGACACACTGTAATGATAGCAAAAACACTTTTGGGACTTCTCTTTTGGCAAGTATTTTTAGAGTGTGTGGCACAGTGTCTTTGGTGCTTTTGAGAATGGAGACAAAAGGCATCGTTAAGTTTCAAAAATAAGGGGGCTGATGTTGCTAGGTGACCATAGATTCTGGAGACATAATTATTTTGCCATATGGTATAATTCAATAACAATAAATCCTTTATTGTATTTGTCTATATTTCTAGACTTGGTGGCCACCCTGTATTTTGGTGAGATGTAAGGTGTGACTGTGAAGCTGGTTTTCTTGTGTAACTGGTAAAGTGGTTCTAAAGTGATTCTTAGAGACAAGTTGCGTTTTTGAGCCATGGCAGCATCATTGGTGCTAAATGTACAAATCCCGCTCCTTCTCCAGGATTATTACTTTGGCTAAAGATAATGTGAGTAAATTAGTTCCTTTTTTTAGCTGAAAAAGTTTATCTTGTTACTTTATCCTTGTACTTAGTAAGTGCGGACTCTCCTTCGTTAACTACTAGCCCTTATTTTATGCCCGCCTTTTCTCTGTGCTCCCGAAATGCAGATTCCGCTACCCGACTCTCTGGTGGTTGTTCATAAGGCACACTTCTTAGAGGAAGAAGAGAAGTGAAGGGTTAGATAATCTAACTAGGCAGTTAATCCTTGAATACCAGAGTGGTAGCTCAATTTAGGATTTTCAGTTACATTTTAAAGCATTTTTTATTTGCTTAGAAAGGAAGACTACAGTAATTTTTGAATTTTATCCTATGGCTTACAAAGCATTTTCGTAAAACTTTCTCCTTTTTCTGGTGGTACTGATGGAGGGGGTTGGAGATACTTATTTATTCCTCTATTTGAGATGGAGTTTGAGATAGGACGAAACTTATTAGCTATTTATTTTTATTTTCTTTCTGTTTTTCTTTCTGTATCTTATAAGCTCCTATTCTCCTATTATATCATTGAAACTCATGCTTTTTCTCAGAATAAAGAGGTAAAATTCTTCCTTGTCTTTGGAAGGAACTTCTACCTACTGTAGAGTTGGGAGAATCACTACAAAAGGCTAAGTAAAACAGAGACAGAACCCTGAAAAAAGAGTTATTGTCCATTTATTTAGCACAGTTCCTGTGGTAGGGAGGCAACATTAAATATTATTTTAAAAACTGCATTTGTGAGACATTAATAGATGCCTTGGTTTGCTGCAAATTCGTTAAACCTTTTTTGGTAATCTTTAAATCATAGAGATAGGACTTTAAGTAACTAAAGTGTAGGTAAACACTATTTAATGATCAGTAATTATATATCTGGTTTTAAAGCTGTTTCAACAAAATGTTATTGGAAGACAGATTTTCTGCTACAAATGTTAAACCCTTCGGAATATGTGGGGCCGAAAGGACTAGTTCGGGTGTGATCTGAAACTTGGGGCAGCTTGCCTTCTGCTTCAATGCTTGGTTCCACCCGGAGGAGAGGAGTGAGACACCACTATGTGCACTTGACACATGCAAATGCTAAATACAGTAGCAGCATGAGGTCTCTGCCATTAACAGTAATTTATGTAATGAAAGCCACCTGGCTGTTTTTTTTTTTTTTTATAATTAATTGCTTGCAAATAATAAATTTAAATGTAATTTATAGTTTTCTAAATTTGATTACCATATAGACCCAACAGCAAACCTCAAAAAATTGTGAATTCCATAATTTTCTTCTATGACTTTTAAAAGGTACACACACACACACACACACTTTCAAGTAAATATCAGATGAAAATACTTTTGGAGAGCAATAAGAATGTAATCAACTCCTGTTGGTTTTATTCAAGTTGGAATACTAATTTTGAAATAGTCTCATTACTTGAAGTTTTATATTATTATTTCAGCTGACCTTTTAAAGGTATTTCCACATATAGTTAATACACTCAGAAGAAAGTATAGCTACTTAACAGTAATATAGTAAAACTCCTTTAAAAAAAGCTTTTTCTCTATTTTGTAAAATTCCAATTATGTTTTCAAAAGAATTTATATATGAAGAAAAAGCACTTAAGCATATATGATGATATTTAACATATTGTGGTGATAATAAGAGGCTCTTTGCTTAATAGATTTACCAAGCACAATATCTTAGTTTAAGATGGCTTTACGGTATTTCTTTTTGTTTATGTGACCATATATATCAACTACCAAAGAACTGTGTTTCCTAATGTAGAAAGTATCTAAGATTCACATAGTTTAAAGAGAAAGGGGGATTTAGACCCCTGTCCCCTGTTTTTCTCTTTCATTAAAAAAAGAAAGGAAAGACAGAAGGAAGAAGGAAGTAAGGAAGGACATAATTTATGGCTTTATGTTTAAGATTTAACTACTGTTTAATGACAGTTATATCAGACTTTCTCAAACTTCGAATCTGATTTCTTAAATTCATGCCTCTTTCCTAAATGCATTTCTTTTAAATATCTATATTATTATTTTGTACTCTAGCAGTGAAATCGCTATCATTGTCAGTGTGTATAATACTTTTGTAAAGGATTAGCAGATTAAAGAATTTGAATAGCTTTGACCTACAAATTTATAAACTGCAAAAACTTTTCTCCTTATGTGACCAGCAACATTTTTACTTCACTACGATTTTAGTAAAGTTTATATAAATCAATAATGCTGTTTCTGTAACTTGTATCTTTTTTTTTAATCTGGAATTCTCTTTGTTCTTTGTAGAAACTCAACTAGATTATGAAAAACTTAGTTCTGTTAAATAGCAAAATTGCATGTTGACTGTTTACAGGATTGAGAGAGTCGAGTGATGAGGTTTCCGTGTTAGCTGGAATTGTCTATAGAGAATAAAAATTGAGGCTTCTGTATGTGGTCAGGGTGTGACCACCATCCATCACCTCAATAGCAGACATCAGATTTGTTCATCACTTGGTTTCCAAGGTCTAATAATCCCTCAAGAATTCAGAATGTTGTTGACTGTCCCCATTTACATCAGTGAAGGCTTTGCAACAGGTGCAGCTGTGTATACTAATTGCAGGGTGTGCCTAATCTGTCCAGAAGGGAGAGTACCTCCAAATTTGGTATCTTAAAGAGTGGAGTGACCTTTTAAAGTCCCAGAATGAGAATTGCCAACAATTCCAACAGGCTAATTATACCCACAAGGAGTTGTGAAGTGCTTTTAAGTTTTCCTATACACCTAAAAGTTCAGTGAACGGCTTGAAGTCATTAACATATGACAGATGCACTCCCTTTTCAAGAGCCTGTATGATAAGTTTTGATTGTAGAAGTGGGAATTTGACCTATAGCTTATCACTTGCTTCATTAGCATGCTTGAGGACAAGGAGTTTTTTTTGTTTTGTTTTGTTTTGACGTGAGTGTTATCTTACTCATGTTCCAGAATTCCATCTGCTTCCTTCTCTCCGCTGATACGAAGTCACAGCAGATAACCCTGATGCTGGTTTTTTAAAAGCATCATGCATGTGTAGTGTTACATATATTTTATATATAAATATGTAGAATATGAATATGTTTCTGAGCATGGGTCTTTCAAAGTTTTGATTCATTATTTTAGACATACTGCCTCCCATGTGATTTCTGTTCTTTTTAATGGAAAAGGAACAAATACACTTTTTGGCTTATAAAGATGACCGAAAGTCCGACTTCTACATTTCCACAATGCTGACCACTTCTTGAAGTGAATGAGAACAGGGGAACGAAGTTTGGGATTTTTTCTAGGGGACTCTGCGCACACATAGAGGAAAGTATGCTTCCCAAAGAATGAATGAATGCTAGAGGTGTGCCCACAAAGAGATGTGGAAATGAAGCTTAGAAGGATTTCATGCGGTAAACTCTGTGACTGCAGCACTTAAATGAAATTGCTTTTTATTATCTGGCTGAAAAATCATCCAAAATAAGCCATACAGGATGAAGGTTAAAAAGCTTCTGGGTAAAAGCAGTCTTGGATAATTTAATTTCCTCCCACAGCAGCTCTGTATTTACCTGCTTATGATGTCTGTTTCAATTCCTTAAAAGGCTGTATACCTAAACTTTATTTTAAAATGTTTTCTGTGAAATTAAAATCTCTGTTTATAGAAGTCACTATTCCCTTAACCTCTAAGGGGGTTATGTAAATTTTATATTCCCTAAGGGCACAGTCATATTTAGCTGTATTCCTGTCAGTTACCAGCAAGCTCTTTTTATACAATTAGGGGGTGGTTAATTTACTCTGGTAAGGTTGTCACCTGTCTAGGGATTAACCCAAACAGGTTGGAAGTCACAGAGAAAATTTCGAATTGGAGTTTAAAGCAGTAGGAGTTGATTTATTAACTCTCTCCTCCCATTTTGGTGGCATTTTCTGGGTTGATCAGTGGTACTTGTGACAGGTGTTTCTTGGTCCCTATGTTTGTGAGGTTGGAAAAGTACGTTGTTAAAATTGTAAGTGTCACTGGAAATCTGTGAACAGTAGGTGTAACCATGCTGGGTACTTATGAACATGAACTGGAAAGATCTTCCACTCCTCTCCATTGTTTCCAGTCTTATAATATCTTACTATCTTACCAAATGTTGGATCAGTGGGAAGTGGCATGCTTGAATCATGTGGATAGTTTGAAGACCAAGACTGTGTTCAATGGAAATAACATCCTATCTGGTGTGTCAGGAAAATAAAACATGAAGAACATTGATGATGTAGTTCACAGGAGAATACGAGGAGGTAACTTTACAGTATTTAAAATAAGCTGTGAGAAATATCCAATTGATTAAAGAAACATGCCTTAAGTTTTCTGATACAATATGTAAAATAAAATAGCTTACTTCATATGACCTAATGTGCATGTGACTGCATTCCATCTGGAGCCTGGTTCACTAGAAGCGTGCCCACGGTCATGACTGACTTCTTTGAGATCTGTGTGTGTCTCTCTTTCCCTCCCTCCCTCCTCCTTAACTTCCTTTTATTCCTTCTTCTGTCCTTCCTTCCTTCATTCTGATTTAAAATTAAGTGCATTATATGTTATGTAAGTATTCTTTTTTTCAATTATAACCTGTTATGGATATACAATTCACATACTGTAACATCCACCCTTTTTAAGCGTATATTCATTGACTTTTAGTGTATTCACAAACTCGTGCATCCGTCACCATTGTCTAATTACAGAATATTTTACGACCCCAAAAAGAAACCCAGTACCCGTCAGGTATGGCTCCCCATTCTCACACTGGCTCAGCTCAGTCCTAGGCGATCTCTAATCTACTATCGGTTTCTACTGATTTGCGTATCTGGACAGTTTGAGTAATTGATATTATACAATATGACTAGCTTTAACTTAGTGTAATGTTTTTGGGATTCATTCATGTTATCTCATTCTTTCTTATTGCTGAAAAATCCGTTGTAGCAATATACCACCTTTTGTTTATCCTTTCATTAGTTTGTAGACTTTTTGTTGTTTCCCGTTTTGGGCTATTATGATTAAATGCTTCTATGAACATTAATGTATAAATTTTTGTGTTGACATATGTTTTTGTTTCTCTTGGGTAGATACCTTGGAGCAGAATTTCTGGGTCATATGGTTTAACATTTTGAGGAACCATAAAACTAGTTTTCAAAGTGGCTGCATGATTTTACATTTCCCCATAGGAATGTATGAGGGTTTCAATTTCTCAGAATCCTCAGTAACACTTATATATTTTGTCCTTTTGATTATAGCCGTCCTGGTAGGTATGAAGTAGTATCTCACTGTGGTTTTGATTTCTATTTTCTCAATAACTAATGATGTTGGGAATCTTTTTATGTGTTTATTGACTATTTGTATATCTTCTTTGAAGAAATGTCTATCCACATTCTTTGTTCATTTTTAAATTAGGTTGTCATTTTATTATTGAGTTGTAAGAGTTATTTACATATTCTAGATACAAGCCTCATATATGTGATTTGCAAGTATTTTTTTCTAGTGTGTTGGTTCTCTTTTTTTACTTTATTTATGGTGTCCTTGAGTTATTCTTTTATAAGGATCTTACTTCTAGAAGGAAGATACAGAAGATCAATAGAGATATCTGTAACCTTCCTATAAGGAAAATTTTATCACTCTTTAGTGAAATTCTTATTGTTCGATACACTGTTTTGGTAAAAGTTGTTTTTCTTTAGACAATGTGTTAAATTAAAAAAAAAAAAAAAAAAACTTGGCAAGCAATCTCCTGAATCTCCTGAATATAACTTTAAAAGTTAGGCATGCTTTTACTGTTTTCTCCTTCTCACTTTGCCTTTTAAAGTTATACACAAATATATATATATTTAAAGTTTTATACAAGTATTTCTATATGGAGCAGATGTGTGTATATGTGTGTGTGTGTGTGTGTGTGTGTATATATATATAAATTTTTTTTAAGATAAAGTCTTGGGATCTGTCACCTATGCTGGAGTGCAGTGACGTGATCTTGGCTCACTGCAACCTCAACCTCACCATGCTCAGGTGATCCTCCTGCCTCAGCCTCCTGAGTAGCCTGGGACCACAGGTGTGCAACCACTATGCCTGGCCTATTTTTTAAAACTATTTTTACAGATGGGGTTCTCCCTTTGTTATCCAGCTGGTCATGAACTCCCGTTCTCAAGGGATCCTCCTACCTTGGCCTCCCAAAGTGTTGGGATTCTAGGCGTGAGCCACTGCACCTGGCCTATTATATCTTGATCATATCATCTACATTGACAATTTGATAGGAGTGATGTTAGTAAAGTGCTAAAAATAAAAAGTTGAGCAAACCATTAAAAATATTATTTTAAAAAATAACTATAATTGTAAAGAATCAGGGATCTATCAACTTAAAATGAAAAAACTTAAAGGGCCAGGTGTGGTGACTCACACCTGTAATCCCAGCACTTTAAAGGGGAGACCGAGACAGGAGGATCACGTGAAGCCAGGAGTTTGAGAAAAAACTTAAATTCAGTTCTATTGCTTTTACAAAGTGATTAACCAGATATGATTTATGAAATGTATTTCTTTAGCTGAATGCTGGGAAGAGACCATCACCTTTCCTGGGCCAGAAGATACAGGCCTGGGGATCCAGACCAGGTAGGAGATCTGGCTTCCAAAGCCAGTTTTGCTGCAGTGCTAAGAGCATGGCCCTCGGCAAGTTACTTACTGTCTTGGAGCTCCAGTGTGTCCATGTGGATAGAAAGAGCTCCTGTTTTTCACACAGGATGTGTTAAGCTTTTAAGAAGGATGTAGTGCCAGGATAATGCCCTGCCAATCTGGAGGCTGGTGTTTTTGTAAAGCTGTGAAAGGAAACTTTCTACAGTCTGAGAGAGAAAAGATGAGAGCTTCTCCCTTGTGCAGCTCTCTATGTGACCACATGCTTTCGGTCTCTGACATATCAAAGTAGGGCATATACCTTAGAGCTCCTCTGGCTGAATATTATTTCAGGGGTCTCAAAGATTGGCTATCTTGCTAAAGTAGTTTATCAGCAAAATATGAGAAATGGTTCACAAACTACAATATGGGAAATATTTAATCAGTAAGTAGGTATTTGCATTAAAAACAAAACAGATGACAACTGCATCAAAGCACAGGGATAATTTCATGTTGAAATGATATTCGACTAAAGCAAGGGGCATGTAGGAAGTCACTTCGAATTGTGGTGTTGTAGAGAAGTACCTAATTGCTTGTTCTTCTTGTCACTTTGCTGCTTTTAAGTGACTTAAGCAACGTAGATTCTTAAATTGTGCCTTTATAAATCTTTTCAGTTGTGTAATGTGAAAATTATTAATGTATGATTATCTAGACGTAGTTGTGTAGTGTATCATTTTCTTTGGATAGTTAATGAGATGTTGCCTTTTGTGCCATTTATCTTGAGAAAAAAAGAATAGCTTTCTTTCACATCCACTTCTTTAGCCACACTTTATCTTTGATTTGGATGGGTTTATATATAACTGTGTGTGAGTGTGTATGTGGGTGTCTATTTTTGTTTGCTTTATGTGTAATGATGATAAGAATATATGAATCTAGTTGTCAGCTAGATTCTATTTGTATAAACAAAGGTGGGTAGCTGCCCTCTGCAATGGCTACTCCCTTAAGAAAATTAAGTGTCCACGGAATTGGTGACCTGTTTTTAAGAGAACCTGTAACATCTTTCTAAATGAAAAATCATTCCAGCAATATTTACTATTGGCAATTTTCTTCTGTCTGCTTTTAGAACTTATTGGCCAACCAGGTCAGACATTATTAAAGTTCAAGGGGTCCAGGGGGAAGAGTAATGGTTTTGTGGTACTATGAATTTGAAATCTTGCCATTTTCAGGTGTTATAGCATCTGTTCTCACATGCCACTAAAAATGTATAGAAGTTTTAGACCAAATTCAGGGTCAAAGTTACAAGAGTGATGATGCTTCTGACTCATTCTCTTAGCGTTATATTACCCAAATTATCTGCATACCATGCTGTAGTAACATCCTTTTTGACAAGTTATTTGAAAGAACTTATTATAACAAGGCTTTTTGCGGGGAGGATTTAGCACTTCTTGGCAATTTGTTTAGGTACAGTTGGAGAATCTGTTCTGACTGAACTGGTTAGCTATTGACAATACTCAGATAGACAGTAGGGAGTCCTTTAGTTCTGAGAATAACTGTGTTTTCTACTTACCAGAAGCAATGTCTTTTGAATATAAAACTCTTGGGGACACTGAGTCCTGTACCACATACGCTTTTGAGAGTCCACTCTCCAGCACATGGAAGTTGTTAACAGACAGGTGCTTGATAAATATTTGTTGAAATACTGAGTAAGTGAACTAACCACCTATTTGGAGAGGCTTCTAAATGTGTAGCTGTTTAATGTACATTGGTGAGTTGAATGAAATGAAGAGAGACTGAGAAGGAAACTTATACAAAATTATCATGTGTTGGTTGAGTGAGTCTAGGTATACCCGCATCTCTATGGAAATGGAATGTCCATACCTCATAATATCAGCTGCGTTCAAAATTTTCTTAGTATTATCATTATATTGAAAGAGAATAGGAGAAAGAACATTTGTGTTTTGGGAATCAAATACTTTATTCCTAAAGTTGGCAAATAGTTTACTAAACGGAATTGATTGTGTCTTGAACTGAAAACATCAGCAAGGCATTTGCCTTTTATTATGAATATCAAGTTGTTTTTTTGGTGGTATCCCTAGCCCTACACTCTGTTGCTCACCAATGGTGTTTGTGAAATGAAGTTCATAATTGTTAGAGATAACTCCTAACGGAATAACATATAATAGGAGTTTAAACTGGCTTAAATTTATTGAATAAGTGAAGTGAATCAAGACAACTTTTAGCCATGGTACATTATTCAGAGTTATATAGCAGCTTCATTTATGATTGTTGAGTTCACTTGGATAGAGTGCTGTTCCCATGATAGAAAATGTAGTTTTCCCCAGGTGTCTGTTTTCTCGTTCTTCTTGTGTGATAGAATCCTCCAGTTTTGACCAGAACATGACTTCTAAGAACAGAGGTGTCCTTGTGTCTCTCATGGCCATGGGACTGAATTCTGGCTATTGCAGAGTAAGCGTAAGTTTTATGTGGCAGCTTTGTTTTATGTGGAGCCTTCCTTAAGAGACAGCCCTTGTCTCTCTTCTTCAAGATCCTTTCTCAGTCTTGCTGTCTGGAATGCACATGCCACAGTCTTAACCGTGGGCTGATAGAATGGTGAGCTGAAACGAGCCTGGGTCCCAAGGACTTCCTGGAGCAAAATTGCTATGGTGGAAGAGACAGATCTTACTGGGAAAGAGAAACATTTCTGTACTGTATAGTCCATAGTTAATTTGGGATTGTATTTTCTCTCCCTTGTAACCGATCCTCACCCCATCTATGTAGAGGTAGACAGGCTGAGTTTTATCAGATTGGATTTCTAGGAAATAAGATCAGAGTGAGGCTGTGTGAAACCAAGTTTCTCACCATATTCAGAGCCATTTTAAAGTGTGTGCCTTACTGATTGCTGCTGAGTCATGTAACCTTTCAGTAAGCTTGGCATGTTATGATACTGAGTGTCTTTCCTTCCCTGGTTCTGGATTTGGGCTGACTATGTCAGGACTTGTACATGGCTTTTACAGATTTCCTGCAGTGACTGGTCTGCATTATCTTCCTGGATGTTGTAAAGATAGAGAGTTGGGTTAGGGAGAGGTTACTGATTATATAATCAACAGGTCACAGTGCTCTTTTTAGGCATCGTTATTTTTAGTCTGGACACGAACATCTTTTCCCTGAGAAAACGTTTCCATGAATCTCACTATTTGTTGATATCTCTTAAAAAGGTAACAGTTGGTTGCTTGAAGTTTGTGATATTGTAGCCATTTTATCAAAATGAAAGCAGAGGCCAAAACATACTAGGTTTTTGTTCTGTATTTGATATAGCCAAAATTTCTAAGACTTAAAAATCAATTAGTAGCACACATTCTCTTATTCTTCTTGCGAAGCTTAAAATCACTAATTATTAGGCACCACAGTGTTTGGAAGCAAAACATCTCCTTTAGTAATGGCATCTCTGTTATGTGTTCACATGTTGTCTCAATTCACGTTCATTCGCTGTGTCTGTGAGTTGCAATGTTTTTACATTTTCCCTTAAAATGGATGTGTGTGTTTGGTACGCGGGTGTTAGGGAATGGGAGGAGGAGGGTCATTCTTCATTAAGTCATCACTTGAAAGGCTAATATGTGCAAGTCACTATGCTAACTATTGATGATGTAAAGTTAAAAAGATACGAAGATTGAAAAAAAAGTGATTCCCTGTCTTAAATAACTCAGTTTTGGAGAGGCGGCTGCAATGCCGAGAAGAGGAGGCAGGAACCGGAGCGCGAGCAGTAGCTGGGTGGGCACCATGGCTGGGATCACCACCATCGAGGCGGTGAAGCGCCAGATCCAGGTTCTGCAGCAGCAGTCAGATGACGCAGAGGAGCAAGCTGAGCGCCTCCGGTGAGAAGTTGAGGGAGAAAGGCCGGCCCGGGAACAGGCTGAGGCTGGGGTGGTCTCCTCGAACAGTAGGATCCAGCTGGTTGAAGAGGAGCTGGACCATGTTCAGGAGCGCCTGGCCACTGCCCTGCAAAAGCTGGAAGAAGCAGAAAAAGCGGCTGATGAGGGTGAGAGGGGTATGAAGGTTATTGAAAACCGGGCCTTAAAAGATGAAGAAAAGATGGAACTCCAGGAAATCCAACTCAAAGAAGCTAAGCACCTGGCAGAAGAGGCAGGTAGGAAGTACAAAGAGGTGGCCCGTAAGTTGGTGACATTGAAGGAGACTTGGAACGCACAGAGGAATGAGCTGGGCTGGCGGAGTCCTGTTGCCGAGAGATGGATGAGCAGATCAGACTGATGGTCTAGAACCTGCAGTGTCTGAGTGCTGCTGAAGAAAAGCACTCTCAAAAAGAAGACAAATATGAAGAAGAGATCAAGATTCTTGCTGATAAACTCAAGAAGAGACCTGTGCTGAGTTTGCTGAGAGATTGGTAGCCAAGCTGGAATAGACAATTGATGACTCGGAAGATAAACTGAAAATGTACCAGAGGAGCACCACTGTAGACAAAGGATGCTGGACCAGACTCTGCTTGACTTGAATGAGATGTAGAACGCCCCAGTCCCACCCTGCTGCTGCTCCTCCCTCTGACCCTGACTCCACCTGAGGCCAGCCTGCCCCAATCTGCCCTTTAAATGAGGGCTGATCTTTCATCGGAAGGCTGCTTTCTCCTTCCACCACCCACTCCTCCCCTGTGTCTTTTTCGCCAAACTGTCTCTGCCTCTTCCCGGAGATTCCAGCTGGTCTAGAGGCTGTGCACCTTTGGAAGCAACATTTAAGGGAAAGTGAGCACAGTGCATAATGTCTTTAAAAAGCATGTTGTGATATACACATTCTGTAAATACCTTTTTTGTTGTTTTGTAGCAACCATTTATAAAACATTCCAAATAATTCCACAGCCCTGAAGCAGCAATCGAATCCCTTTCTCACTTTGGAAAGGTGACTTCTCACCTTAATGCATATTCCCCTCTCCATAGGGGAGAGGAAAAGGTATAGGCCTGCCTTACTGAGAGCCAAACAGAGCCCAGGGAGACCCCACTGTGGGAAACCTCATTACTCTCTACAAAGTACTAGCCAAACCAGAAAGGTGATTCCAGGAGGAGTTAGCCAAACAACAACAACAACAAATGTGCTGTTCAGGTTTTGAGCTTTAAGGTATCTTTACATAATGTTATTTCTATTTTTTAATTTTTTTTCACTAGAAGTCACCAAATTAAGATGGTAAGACCTCTGAGACAACATTTTTGTCCCATCTCTACCCCCTCCCAACTGCTTACAGAATGGATCATGTCCCCCTTACGTTGAGGTGACCATTTAAATGCTTTCCTGCCTTGTCGAAAGCAAGAAGAGTGTGTTTGCCACTGATTTAGCCATGTGAAACTCATCTCATTACCCTTTTCTGGGTTCGAAGCTGCTGTCTCTATCTCTAGAAGTGCCATCTCATTGTGCTTTGTATCAGTCAGTGCTGGAGAAATCTTGAATAGCTTATGTACAACACTTTTTCAATTTTATATTATTGTGAAACTTTGCTGCTTTGGGTTTGTGGCACCCTGGCCACCCCATCTGGCTGTGACAGCCTCTGCAGTCTGTGGACTGGCAGTTTGCAGATCTTTTTGTTTTTTTAAAGTTTCTTTCCCTACCCAGTCCCCATTTCCCGGTAAGGTTTCTAGGAGGTCTGTTAGGTGTACATCCTGCAGCTTATTGGCTTAAAATGTACTCTCCTTTCATGTGGTCTCCTTGGGGCTGATTGGGAGAAAGACAAATCAGTAGCGCAACTGTGTTTGATACTGAATATTGGCAAGTGTCTTTTTGAAATAAAGAACCAGTCCCTCCAAAAACAAAATAATAATAATAATAAAAAGAACTCAGTTTAATGGAAAAGCAAATGAAGAAAAGAATACTTCAATTAAAATTCATCTGCACAATGAAGTGTGGTCCAAAACATAATGACAGTTCAACATGAGACTTATTTATGGGCTCATTAAATCCAGAAGTCTGAAGGGTTTCATGAACTCCTAGCCCAAAGCAATTCTACTGAGAGTCCCTGAAACAGCAGTGCGAGTCCCCACAACAGCCGGTGAAAGATTCGTCTACCTACATTTGTGAATGCTGAAAATTTAGTCTTTTAAAAACACAGCCCTTCTCAATTTCTTCTTTTGTGTTTTGGTTTGAAGCTACATGTTGTTTCCTTTGGTTTTCTTCTTGGGGCATTATGTAATTGTCAGAATTCTGGTACCAATCAAGTTTGCTGTAGTCATTTTGGAAATTCCCAGGTATCCTCCTTCATATTTTTATTCTAAAAACAATTCTGAAGAACATTTGCCTTCACAGTGTTTCAATTCAGTCTAACATTGGACCAGCGGGAGAATATAAGAGCATTGATGGGGGAAAATGGATGTGTGTGCAGAAAAACGTAAGCAACATGATATAGCCTCTTCCTTCTTCTCATTCTCTGGAATTCATGTCTCATCTGTTGACCACCAGGCTGAGGCACATCACACACATGGTGGACAGGTGAACTGGGGGAGCTGGGTCTCCGGGATTTGGAAGTGCCACATTAAGTTTGTAGAGGCTCTATCCTTTAAGAACTGGATGCTTCTGTGTATGTTTTGGTAATTTTTTTCTAAGCCTACATTTTCTTTTTTCTTTTTCTTTTTCTTTTTTTTTTTTTGAGACAGAGTTTCGCTTTTGCTGCCCAGGCTGGAGTGCAATGGCGCAATCTCAGCTCACTGCAACCTCTGCCTCCCGGGTTCAAGCAATTCCCCTGCCTCAGCCTCCCAAGTAGCTGGGATTACAAGCATGAGCCACCACGCCTGGCTAATTTTGTATTTTTAGTAGAGACAGAGTTTCTCCATGTTGGCCAGGCTGGTCTCGAACTCCTCACCTCAGGTGATCCACCCACCTCGGCCTCCCAAAGTGCTGGGATAAGCCTACATTTTCTAGTCTGCCTAGAGTGATATCAGCCTTGTGCAAATTCCAGTATTGTTCCAAGAATATAATGTAAGGCGGGGCGCCTTGGCTCACACCTATAATCCTAGCATTTTGGGAGGCTGAGTGGGCAGATCACAAGGTCAGGAGTTCAAGACCAGTCTGACCAATATGGTGAAACCCTGTCTCTACTAAAAATACAAAAATTAGCCGGCTGTGGTGGCGCATGCCTGTAATCCCAGCTATTCAGGAGGCTGAGGCAGGAGAATCGCTTGAACCTGGGAGGCAGAGGTTGCAGTGAGCCAAGATCGTGCTACTGCGCTTCAGCTTGGGTGACAGAGCAAGACTTTGTCTCAAAAAAAAAAAAAAAAAAAAAAAAAGAATATAATGCAAATGAGGTTGTTAAAGTATTACACCTTTTAATATTTCAGAACGAAGACTTATTTAAAACATTTATTCTGTTGGGGCACAGGCCTGTGAGCCAGTTAGAGTTGCAGTGGTGGGAACAATTGGGCTGAACAGAGGACGACATGTTGCTTTTTGTGGAGCAGGTAGCATCTAAAGGAACTGGTTTAAGTCCTAATGCCAAACTGTGACAAGAAATTGCTCCTGGGAGTGCTGATGCCACCCCAGTAACTCATGGAACTGAAAGCTCTTGACATGAAACAGCAGCCACCTTGGGTGCTCATCCTGAGGTTAACGCAGAGCTCTCAGAAGATATATGTAAAGAACATGAAGTAATGTGTTCTTCGTCTTGTGAAACCACAAGAAATACTACAGGCATTGAAGAATCAACCGATGAGATGATTTTAGGACCAGAAGATCTGAGTTACAAAATATATGATGTTTCCGGAGAAAACAATTCAGCAATTTCTACAGAAGACCGAAAAGAATGTCTAAAGAAACAATTAGAATTCTGTTTTTCACAAGAAAATTTGTCAAAGGATCTTTACTTGATATCTCAAATGGATAGTGATCAGTTCATCCCAATTTGGACAATTGTTAACCTGGAAGAAATAAAAAAGTCGACTACAGACCCTGATGTAATTATTGAAGTGTTAAGATCTTCTTCCATGGTACAAGTTGATGAGAAGGGTGAGAAAGTGAGACCAAGTCATAAGCATTGTATTGTGATTCTTAGAGGGATTCCTGAAACAACACCAATAGAGGAAGTGAAAGCTTTGTTCAAATTGAAAACTGCTCCAAAGTGATAAGCTGTGAATTTGCACACAGTAGCAGCTGGTATATCACTTTCCAGTCAGACACAGATACACAACAGGCTTTTAAATCCTTAAAAGAAGAAGTTAAAACATTTCAGGGCAAGCCAATTATGGCAAGGATAAAAGCCATCAACATTTTTTGCTAAGAATGGTCACTGATGAATGGATTCTAGTATCTACAGCCAGCCCATTCAAACTCAAGCACAGTATGCCTCCCCAGTCTTTAGGCAGCCTGTATATAATCCTCACCAACAGTACTTGGTTTATAGCATGGTTCCTCAGTTTTGGTCTCCAAATCCTACACCTTACTTTGAAACACCACTGGCCCCCTTTCCCAATGGTAGTTTTGTGAATGGCTTTAATTCACCAGGATCTTATAAAACAAATGCTGCTGCTATGAAAATGGGTTGACCATTCCAAAAAAAATCTTGTGAAGCCTCATTTTAGGTCATCCAGTAGTTCAGAACACTCAACAGAGGACTCTGTATCGTTGGGGAATGGACAATTGAAGATCTAGTTCAAGAAATTTTTCACCTGAACAGCATAACCCTACAGTAACTGGGGATTAGGTGCAAACTTAACTTCAAAAGGAGACTTCAACTTTGCAGATGGAACAGAATGGGGACTATGGTAGGGGCAGAACTCTTTTTAGAGGTCGAAGACGACGGCAAGATGACAGGATCTCAAGACCTCATCCTTCAACAGTTGAATCAAAGGCTCCAATACCAAAGTTTGACTTACTAGCTTCAAATTTTCCACCTTTACCTGGAAGTTCATCAAGCATCCCAGGTAAACTCATTTAGGAGAATAGGATGTCTGATGTTGTTAAAGGCGTCTACAAAGCAAAGGATAATGAAGAATTGAGAGTTGGTTGTCCAGTGCCTGCAGATGAGCAGACAGAATGCACTTCTGCCCAGCAACTCAATATGAGTACCAGTTCTTTATGTGCAGCTGAGCTTACTGCATTAAGCACAACTCAGCAAAAAAAGGATCTAATAAAGGATTCCTCTGTTCAGAAGGATTGTCCCAACCAGACGACTATACCAGTTTCTCCTCCAAGTACTACAAAGCCATTGAGGGCAAGTACTGCTTCACCATGCAATAGTAACATAAATGCAGCTACAGCTGTGGCTCTACAGGAACCCCGAAAGTTAGGTTATGCTGAAGTTTGCCAGAAGCCCCCTAAAGAGCCATCTTCAGTTCTTGTGTAGCCACTATGGGAACTTTGCTCCGATGTAGTGTCTCCCACCAAAAACGAAGACAGTGAAGCTCCTAAGAAGTCCCTTGAGAAACCACATGAGAAATTAGAAGCAAGGGCTAGTAAGGATTATTCTGGCTTCTGAGGCAATACCATTCCCAGGGGAGCAGATGGAAAAATCAGGGAACAGAGATGCCAGTTTAGTCATAGGGCTATACCTCAGGGAGTGACACGACATAATGGCAAAGAAATATGTGCCACCCAGATCACCAAAGTAAAAAACAACAAAACTATTCAAAAACTTCTTTCTCTTCCCATTAAACTTGAGCTGTGGCTATACTGAACAGTTTTGGAGGGGAGAGGGTAGCCAGAAAGGAAACAGGAGAAAGTACGTCCTTAAATCATTGTGGATTTTGGAGTTGTGAGTGATAGGATCCCAAAATTCATCTCAGATGTTATTTTTAAATACTGGATGATTTCTATCTGTCTATCTGTCTGTCTGTCTATCCATCCATCCATCCACACATATAAAGTATATTTTTTCCATTTTTGTTTTTGGTTTTAATTTGCAGAGATTTGCTGCCAGGAATCAATTTTGATGGTTCAGTTTTAGCTTGGAGGAAAAAAAATACATTATACATCCTTCAGTATAGGAGATGAGGGAGTGAGAGAAAATATTTTTTGAAGAAGCATTTCTGTAAAATTAGAAATTACTTTTTAAAATCTATTTAAAGTTTGGCTTGGAGAATGCCATCTCTGACTATATGATCTTACATTGCAAAGCAGATTAGTGGCTGGGGAGCCTGTTGTGGGTGTGAGTGTGTACAAGAGCGATTGAAGCAAAATGTGTTGTCATGTTAGTAAACTGACTTGAAAACTGAATATAAAACTTGAGTAGATTTTTTTTTCTAGTTTGAAATTTAGTCTGTCTTTTTGACCTTACTAATATTTCATTCAACAAGTTGTAACACTGTTATTTTACTTGAAGATGTGACTACTAATCAGTTTGATGCTCAAGGAAAGAATGGGGGCTCTTCAAAAAATTGAAAATTTCATCTTGAATGTCAGCGTGTAGGTGAAATATATTTCAGAGGCTTAAACTTCCCTGTGAGTCCCCCCGCTAAAATGGGAAACCAATTTTTTTCTTACTCCATATGTTACTCTCTGTTGACTGCCCACCCCCAAAAGCAAAATAACCAACTACTTACTGAATTGTGTGTTTGTCATTGTTTTGACCAGTGTAGTCAAGTCATATAAATTGTTCTAAATTTCAGAATTGAACGTTGAAGTATTTACTCTTCTCTTCACACATTTAGAATTTTAGATCCCAAGATGGTAGGGCGACTGACCCTACAGTAATTTATTTGTTGTCAGTGTTAAAGATGAAACATTGTAACTGACTCTTAAGTGTTAAATAGTGTAGAAGTAAAATACGATTATTATTATTTTAAAGGCTTAATTTTGGGGGGGACTTATTTCTGTTTACAGTGTATTTATCACCTTTCTTCCCTCCTCTTCTCCCCCCACACCCAAAAAGTACAGTCTGGAATTCACTGAAACAGAACCAGCAAGTCATGAGATTTTTTAGTAAAATTGAGAAAGATGGTTGAAGAAAATTAATGCATAATTTCTCAGTGAAAAAGTTGTAGCTCTCTTATACTAAACACACAAGTTTACATGCTGTTATTTAGAAAATGGCTAAAATATTAAAAGCCGTATTGCGTTAATCTGCTTTAGGTCATACCATGTTCAGAGTTCTGTGTAAGGTGGGTTTTATTTTTCTTTTAAGGGATAGTTTGTAATAGTAAGAACTGTCCCATATGTTAGATCACATGTATACAAATCGAAACTGTAAATTGTGAACACTGGAAAGCACCATTGTGACATAGAGTAAACATCTTAGTAATATATTAAAGTGAATGTAAATGGTGGTTAAAATTACATTACTGTGAAATTTACCTTCCAACTCTAAGTTAAGCTTTGGAGATACGTATTAGCGATGAACTGTTAAGAGCTTTGAAAACGCTGCACATGTCTGTACAAGCCAGAATTACTATTTCTTTGACTTATTATTAGCGTGGCAGTTGCTTTTGATTTGGTTGTTTTATGACATGGTATACTACATTTACTCAGTTTGAAACTATTCATTTCTACACACTATTTTTTTAAAAAATCACCTACTAGGTGAAACATACAATAAAATTACCTGTGCTGAAATCTGGGGGAAGTTTAGGTCCTTTAAAAAAATGTATTAATCATTGACTATATCTATGATAAAAGTGCTTATTTTGGTTTACTAAGATAATGCAGTTGGTGGAAATGATAAACATTTTAAGTGTTAACATCCTTGAATGCATTGAATTTCAGAGAATAAACATTTTGTAAAAATAAAAAACAAATTATTCTGTTGGCCTCACTTTTAGATGGACAAATTCCTTGGTGCTAGCCATTCAAAATTGTGTGAAGGGCAGTATCTGACATAATTACAATATTTAGGGAAAGCTTTTGTTGTTTGACCTGACAACAAGTTCAGGCGTTTTTTTTTTTTCCCTCCCCTCCAAGGGCTTTTAATAGAATTGCTTTGGTCTAAGAATTCATGATAGACTAAATGAAATCCTTCAGTCTGCTGGATTTAGTGAGACCATAAATTAGCCTCATGGTGCATGTTCTTTCTTTTCCCTGTTTCATTTGACACAATTCATTGAAATGATGACTACCTATAAGTGGTTAGAATTTTCTGTGTGGAAAACTTGAAGAGAAAAACTTTTCAAAGTAAAGTGTTTGTTTCTTTCATCATGGTGTCATCTGCTTTTGATCTTTTCCATTGTGCTTATGCTTAAAACTAGATTTCAATATATGTTCCCTAATGGTAAAAGTTTATATGCAAAATAGGTTTTCTGGCATTTTTTTACTGTCACATATAGAGTGAAGCTAGTGGTGACCCAGTTTTTCTCATGGGTGAGGAAGGGGTGCGGACAGTTGGACCTGCCTGTAGACCTCCCTCTCTGCTCTTTAACTGACATAGAAGTGGTAGGAAGGAAACCCAAGCAGGTGTCTCATTGGCATGCCGGTGTGGAGTAGAGAGAGGCAGTGTTCATAGCAGCTGGGGGACCTCTGTCGTGGGGAGCAGGGCCCGGCAGCTCAGGTTGGCCTTGGGGACAGGTTCCTGGCGTGAGCAAATTCTTGAGTAACTTTAATTCTAGCTAGATTTCTAAAGACAAGATCTTCATACACAGAAAAGCTGGGGAGCAGATTGTATTTCACCTCAGGGGCCTGTGGTTATAGACTTACGGAAACATGAGGAGCCAGGGTAACAGCAAATGGGACTTATCCATGGGTGCCAGAGGATTTGGCCAGTGCTACTCACATTCTTCCCACCTGTGGTTAGGGCTGCTCTGGAAGTCATGGGCAGACCCCGGGGTGAGGTCAAGTAGCTCTAGCCGGAACCAGGCAGAGCCGGGCCTCTTAGTAAGGGGCAGGGAGCACTTCCCCAAGTGGGTCGTGTCTTGAATCATGTTGGTGCTTGTATCAGGGGAGGCAGCCTTTCCGGCTTCCTCCGGTCTGGGGAGGCCATTTTGATGGGGAGAAGAGAATTGAAGCTTCTTATATGAAATTCAGCCATTTCTAAGTGTTGAGACACACAATTGCATGGAGCTGCCATGTGCAGGGCACACATTCAAATTTCGAAAGAATCTAATATAATCTAATGCAATATAAGCTGTGGTTCTATAAAATTTTGCATTTGTTTTTAGGGCTTTTGCAGCTATTGGGGGCTTTCACAGGATGCGAATTTTGTGTTTTTTGGTTGGGTTGTGTTATTTTGGGAACATACATGAAACTCAGTCACATTTTTAGGATATTGTATATGTGCCAAGGGAAATGTATATTTTTCCGCCTGAATTTTTTTTTTTTTTTTTTTTTTTTTTTTTGAGACGGAGTCTTGCTCTGTCGCCCAGGCTGGAGCGCAGTGGCGCAATCTCGGCTCACTGCAAGCTCCGCCTCCTGGGTTCACGCCATTCTCCTACCTCAGCCTCCCGAGTAGCCAGGACTACAGGCGCCGCCACCTTGCCCGGCTAATATTTGTACTTTTAGTAGAGACGGGGTTTCACCGTGTTAGCCAGGATGGTCTCGATCTCCTGACCTGGTGATCTGTCCGCCTTGGCCTCCCAGAGTGCTGGGATTACAGGCATGAGCCACCGCGCCTAGCCTTCTGCCTGAATTTTTATTTCTTATCTAAATAACATTAAAACCAGAAAAAAAAGATGAAGAAATCACCCATAAACCCAAATCCATACTTTTTTTTTGTTTCTTTTAACAATTGTGCCTTCTCTTTTAGATCTTGAGCATATTCTCACTTGAGACTGTAATTATAAACATACTATCAATAAAACTTTATATATTTTTTACTTTATTTACAGCCAGTAGTTGCATGTTAACTTTATCAAGTGATGAACTTGTATCTGCCAAGTTGAACTTCAGTAGTGAATGGTGGATTTTAGGGTAAAAATGGCTTTCTGTGCAGGCTCCATTCTTTTGGCAAGTGTTGCAGTGGGGGTAACCAGTTGTTGAATGCCACGAGGCAGACAGCCCAGTACCCTGGACAGGGTCCTGGAAGTTGCTGTAGGGCTTGAGGGGAGCACTCCTATGGTGTGGTTGGAACGTTGTTATTTGTTATAAGGCCTCTGAACTCGACTTTCTGGTCCTGTGGTAAGTTCCACAAGCTGTCTAAAACCTTTAGTAAATTTTATTTTTTGTTGAAACTAAATTGAGTAGATTAAGTTGTTTGCAACTAAGCATCTTGTGAAACATTGGCATACTGGTTCTTGAAAGTAATTTGTTTTATCATTGGGAGGCAGTGATTAAGAACCTAGAGTCTAAGGCCAAACTGCCGATATTCACATCCTGACTGTGTTAATTTGGAGAAGATACTTCACTTTTCTCCCTTAGTTTCTTAAGAAAACAGTACTATTATTATAGTGATGATAATTAAATGAAACAGTAGCTGGTAGCTAATAAGTGTTCCCCCAGTGTTACCATCTTCATTATCATGATCATCATGACAGTAGGTATTTATTGAGCACCTACTCTTTATTAGAGTTCAACAAAATGAGGAAAAGTTACAAATAGAATATTCTAGCAAAATTTAGTATATAGCAAAGCCTAATTGTACTGTGCAGAGTCTTAATGACAGCTCCATCTCTGCTCATCCTCTGGTTTCTCTTAAGACACATAGAGAAGTAGGCAAGGCATTTATAGCCATCTAACATTGGATTTATTGCAATGAATAACATTAAGTGCTGAGAATAACTGACAAAAGGATTTGATTGTCAATCAAGAATAAAAGGCTTGTGGTAAGATTTAAAATTTTGTGTTTAATAAGAGAAGACCTTAATGCATTGTAAGGCGTTCCATTTGTTGTTTTAACACAGCATTTATTATTAAAGTGGTTGGTTGTAGAATAATTATAGTCATGATGATGATGATGTTTTTGGAGAAGATTGAAAATCTATAGTTTTTTCAAACCAATAAAGTAAGGAGAACATGTCATCTACTGAGGGTTCAGATAATTTGCTTGACCTCATAAGAGTACTACTGAGATTATTTAGGGGAACTACATATTCAGGAAGGTGAAGGTACTTTTATGCAAATTTTTGCATTTCCTTGTGAAATTTTTAAAAGTATAAGCTTGGTAATTGGGGGTTGGGATGGGAGTAAGAAGCAGAAGACGGAAAAAGTATGAGATTATTAATGCTATTATTTTAATATAACTGAGAATTTATTTGGGAAGAAAGTAGTAAAGATGGTAGTTATACCTACAATTTTTATAAATTATAAGAATTACAAAGTGAAAGTGGCCAATCATTAATACGGGTTTTATATGAGGTTTCTGTGACCTATTAAATTAAGAAAGATTAGTGGGGTAGAACATATTTTTGTGTAGAAAAAGAATAAGGAAATATTTAAATGGTTTTAAAAAGTATTCCAGGCTGGGTGCAGTGGCTCATGCCTGTAATCCCAGCACTTTGGAAGGCTGAGGCAGTCGAATCACAAGGTCAGGAGATCAAGACCATCCTGGCTAACATGGTGAAACCCTGTCTCTACTAAAAATACAAAAAAAAAAAAATTAGCCAGGTGTGGTGGTGGGCACCTATAGTCCCAGCTACTTGGGAGGCTAAGGCCAGGAGAATGGCATGAACCCAGGAGGCAGAGCTTGCAGTGAACCCAGAAGGCACCACTGCAAACAGCACTCCAGCCTGGATAACAGAGCGAGACTCCATCTCAAAAAAAAAGGGTATTCTAAACTTTTTTACTCTGCGAAAAGGTTGGAAAGTAACTGTGCTCATTAGACATACACTAGTAGCATTACGGTCACGGAATTAAATTTAACCTCTAGATGTTCATTCACTTATGATTGCATAGAGTTAGTAGGATGTCTTAGGTATTCTAGCAGGATTTCATACATCAAAGAATTCTCTGATAAGAGAGATTCATTCATGGCATTTTCTGTATAAGCAAAACCAGAAAATATTTGAAATTTAGAGGAAAAAATTGGACACCTTGGAGT
The DNA here is from genome assembly GCF_047675955.1 of Chlorocebus sabaeus. NCBI lineage: Eukaryota > Metazoa > Chordata > Mammalia > Primates > Cercopithecidae > Chlorocebus > Chlorocebus sabaeus. The sequence goes on from NC_132929.1 coordinate 12,454,786, forward strand.
AAAATTAGATTGCTTCATAAAACCCAACATATATAGCTAACCTGATGCAGCCACAAACTTGGTTTTCTGTGGAAGTTTTTAGAACTTGCTTTTCAAGAAACAGTCACAGAGTTGAACTTGGGCGAGGCTGGCCCAGTCCTGAATCTTGAAGAATGAGTTAGCTAGGTGGGAATACTGTCTTAATCATCAACTCTCAGTGTGGCCTATTATGTGAGGATCCCCAGTGCCTTAGTGTGCTCAGGCTGCCACAGCAAATACCATAGATTGGATAGCTTAAACAACAGAAATTTGTTTTCATACAAGTTCTGGAGGCTGGAAGTTTGAGATTAGCGTACTACCATGATCAGGATCTGGTGAGGGCCCTCTTCCTGGCTTACAGGCAGCCACCTACTTGCTGTGTCCTAACCTAGCCTTTCTCAGTATGTCCAAGGGGATCTCTTCTCTCTCTCTCTCTCTCGACAGAGACTTGCTGTGTTGCCCAGGCTGGAGTGCAGTGGCTATTCACAGGTCATAGGCATGATCCCTCTACTGAGCAGTAAGGAGGTTTTTACTTACTTCCTCTCTGACCTAGGCCCATTCATACCTCCCTAGGCAACCTAGTGGTCCCCCACTACCAGAAGGTCACCATATTGATGCCAAACTTAGTATGGACACCTGATCTGCATAGTATACTATATCCCAGAACTCTCGGATTCCAGCAATCCTCCCTCCTCAGCTTCCTTAGTAGCTGGGACTACAAGAATGAGCCACTGTGTCTGGCTCTTTCTCTTCTTTAATGCCACTTATTCCATCACGAGGGCCCTACCTTCATGACCTCATCTAACCCTAATTACCTCTGAAATCCTCACCTATGAATACCATCACACGGGGGGCTAGAGGTTCAACATACACATTTTAAGGGGACATAAACATTTAGTTTATAGTGCCTATTAATCCTTCAAGGTGATTAGAGGATCACTAGACAGGTGTCCTATCTATGAGTTGACTCTTATTTCATTCTCTTGTTGAAATGTTGTCATTTTCTTAATTTTTGTATTTAATTACTGGGTTATTTCATTACCTTTTATTTCAGATTTAAGCATTTTTATCATATTACAATTTGTAAATTTATTCAAGATGAACCCTACAAAAAATAGTTTTTATGTTCTTAGAGATTATATATTTTGTATTGGGTACATTTTTCTCTGTTATTGTCATCAGGATATATTTAAATATATATTAAAATTAAAATAGATATGTATGTTAAAATTGCATTGTTAAATATTATGTGATATATATATTTTTAAATTTTTGTTTATTTTAAGCCTCTGTTCACTTTATTCAAATCATTTTTTTTTTTCTCTGCAAAACTAGCTAGAAATGATGAGGAATCAGAGAAGGCCTTATATATTAATTTCTTAAGTAGATTCTTAAAATTCAAAGTAAGGATCTGTAAGAGAAGTACAGGCTGTGGACCTTGTTCCACAAACAAAGCCACAAAGGGAGTCCTATAAATTAAGGAGCATAGCAAATTCATTTCTTAAAAAAAAAAAATAGTTCTTGAGGGGAAGAATATGAAATAACTAAGTTTCAAAAGCCAGATGAGTTCCACACTCATTGCTTTCCTCCCTAGGGTATCCAAAGATAGAGTTTCAAGGTACATTTTCAATGATTCAGTTTTGCAAACATATGCAAATATATTCCTTATTAGCCGTCCTGTTTTGGCGACTAATAGCAAGCAATATGCTTGGATAAGGGGTCCAACTTAAATGCAGTTTCTTCTCTTCTGGGCAGCAAAGCCATTTGCAGAAATCTGGAAATCATGAGCTTCCTAAGTGGGAGGAGATACTATTCTGTTTCACCTGAAAATATCCTTTCAGATTGACTGGTGTTTTATAGTCCCTTACTTGGTGTGTGTTACAGATGACGATGGGGGTCAGGGTTGCTATAGTGGAAGTGGGGGGTCGGTGCGGGTGTTTGCATAGGGGTCGTGGCTAAGCTGAGCCAGCATGGGACAATCTGGGCCATGTCTGGCACCATGTCCCCAGAGATGTGGTGAGTCCACTTGGAGAGCACTTCCAGGTTCACAGGCTTGACCTTGTCCGTGGACCACTGGATCGTAAACAGGGAGATGCCACCCCACTTGCCAGTGAGGTCTTGATGGTGGAGGACAGTGTTGCTCCAGGTGACGCCGAGATGGTCCAGGATGAGTTTGAGGGAGCTCCTAGACTGCAACATCAGCTGCTTGTAGTACACGAGTAGGCACTTGTCCTTGCCCACCTCCATGCACTGGGCGTACATCACCTTTATGAGCTTGTTCCACTTGGTGAGGCAGTTGCCATAGCTGCTGAGGTAGAAGCCTATGTAGTGACTTTGCAATAATGACCTTGCATGTGATCAAGGAGTGCATGGAGACGTGGCTGCCCTGAGCCATAAGCAGGAACTTGGAGTTGGAGAACAGGTGCAACAGGTAGACCAAGGATTCAAGGACTTGAGTCTGAAGTGGTCCTTGTTGCAGAGCACACGGGCTGGCTCCCTTTGCTTAGAGATCTTCACCTCCAGGATGAAGGCCTGCATGGCAATGTCCAGCACCTTGTCAGTCATGCTCGCTTTGTCCAGCTGTAGTTTCTTGTGGCCAGACTTGGACCAGGCCTGGTACATGGCCAGCACACAAGGGATGATGTGCGTTTCCTTGCTGCAGTGCACCTCAAGGTGGGCATCCAGCCCAGTGAGCATCAGCATGGTGCATCTGCAGAGCATACTGCCCGTGAAGATGAGTGGCATGGCCTTGCTGTAGTGGTACTCCATGTGGTCCATCAGATCCACAGGGTCCACTCGGGGCCCCACCTGCCAGCACTGACTGGCACATTAGTATCTGCTGCCCCAGCTGGACCACCATCACCAGGGCCAGGGCACAGCCAGCCCGACCTGGCAGGCCCAACCTGGGGACTCACTTCAGGGACTGTACCGAGAGGTCAGTGGGTGGCCCACCAGGTTCACATCATGCAGAGACTCAGGGAGGTGGTCTGATGTGCCCAGCGACTCCTGGCTCAGCAGCTGCCCCTGATGGAGAAGTGAGAGGCTTGTAATTTTTTTTTTTTTTTTTTTGATACCAGGTCAGCATGGGTTTATGGAACACTGGCTACGGTAAATGTGTGACACGTTGTAAATATTTTTTTTTCCAATTTTGATTAAATTTATTATTGATTTACATGCAGTTAAATTCCCTCCTTTTCTCTACAGTTCTGCAAGTTTTGACAAACACATGGAGTTGTATAGCCACTACCACAGTCAAGATGTTGAACACATCTATCATCCCCTAAAAATTCCATTAGCCCTTTTGTGGTCAGTTTGTCCTCCCTGCCCTGGTGCCTAAGAATCACGTATCTGCCTTCTGTCGCTCTATTTTTCCTTTTCCAGAATGCCATAGAAATGGAATCATGTGGTAGATAGCCTTTTGAGTTTGGCATCTTTTACTTAGTAGATCACATTTGTGATTTCTCCATGCTGTTGCTTGCATTATTGCAGAGTAGTATTCCACTATATGGATGTATCACAGTTTGTTCATCCATTATTGAAGGTTGTTTGTGTTCTTTCCAATATAGATGAGGCTGCTATAAAAATTTGTGTGTAGGGCTTTGTGTGGTAAACTTCTAGAAGTGCCTCAGGATAGATCATCCCCATAATCTAACTCAAACCTAATTTAGGTAAGATTTGGGGGTTTGAGTTGATGCTTATTTAGATGACATTTCGAACCTGAGTTGATTCTGTAATGAGTTGGGACTTTGGGGGATCCTGGGATGGGGCAAATATATTTGGCATGTGGGTCAGATATGAATCTTTGAGGCCAGAGGGTGGATGGTGGTGGCCGAAAAATAAGTCCCTTAAAGATATTAGGTCCTGGGGGTCGGAAGCAAGATGGCCGAATAGGAACAGCTGTAGCCTCCAGCTCCCAGTGCCAGCGACAGAGAAGACGGGTGATTTCTGCATTTTCAACTGAGGTCCCGGGTTCATCTCACTGGGGAGTGCCAGAAAGTCGGTGCTGGTAGCTGATGCAGCCCGACCAGCTAGAGCTGAGGCAGCGCGAGGCATCGCCTCACCTGGGAAGCGCAAGGGGGAAGGGAATCCCTTTTCCTAGCCAAGGGAAACTGAGACACACAACACCTGGAAAATCAGGTAACTCCCACCCTAATACTGCACTTTACCAAGGGTCTTAGCAAACAGCACACCAGGAGATTATATCCCACACCTGGCCCGGAGGGTCCCATGCCCACGGAGCCTCCCTCATTGCTAGCACAGCAGTCTGAGATCTAACTGCAAGGCCGCAGCGAGGCTGGGGGAGGGGCGCCCGCCATTGCTGAGGCTTAAGTAGGTAAACAAAGCCTCCGGGAAGCTCGAACTGGGTGGAGCGCACCACAGCTCAAGGAGGCCTACCTGTCTCTGTAGACTCTCCCTCTGGGTGGACTCTGACAGCTGTCTGACAGCTTTGAAGAGAGCAGTGGATCTCCCAGCACGGAGGTTGAGATCTGAGAACGGACAGACTGCCTGCTGAAGTGGGTCCCTGACCCCTAAGTAGCCTAACTGGGAGACATCTCCCACTAGGTGCAGACCGACACCTCACACCTCTCACGGCGGGGTACACCCCTGAGACGAAGCTTCCAGAGCAAGAATCAGACAGCAGCACTTGCTGTTCAGCAATATTCTATCTTCTTCAGCCTCTGCTGCTGATACCCAGGCAAACAGGGTCTGGAGTGGACCTCAGGCAATCTCCAACAGACCTACAGCTGAGGGTCCTGACTGTTAGAAGGAAAACTAACAAACAGAAAGGACATCCACCCCAAAACCCCATCAGTATGTCACCAGCATCAAAGACCAAAGGCAGATAAAACCACAAAGATGGGGAAAAAGCAGTACAGAAAAGCTGGAAATTCAAAAAATCAGAGTGCATCTCCCCCTCCAAAGGAATGCAGCTCATCGCCAGCAACAGATCAAAGCTGGACAGAGAATGACTGATGAGTTGAGAGGGGAAGGCTTCATTCGATCAAACTTCTCAGAGCTAAAAGAGGAACTACGTACCCAAATCAAAGAAACTAAAAATCTTGAAAAAAGAAAGGAATAATGGATAACTAGAATAATCAATGCAGAGAAGGACATAAATGAACTGAGAGAGATAAAAACCATGACATGAGAAATACGTGACAAATGCACAAGCTTCAGTAACCGACTCGATCAACTGGAAGAAAGAGTATCAATGATTGAAGATCAAATGAATGAAATGAAGCGAGAAGAGAAGTCTAGAGAAAAAAAAGGAAAAAGAAATGAACAAGACCTCCAAGAAATACGGAATTATGTGAAAAGACCAAATCTATGTCAGATTGATGTGCCTGAAAGTGAGGAGAAAATGGAACCAAGTTGGAAAACACTCTTTAGGATATCATCCAGGAGAACTTCCCCAACCTAGTAAGGCAGGCCAACATTCAAATTCAGGAAATACAAAGAACACCACAAAGATACTCCTCGAGAAGAGCAACTCCAAGACACGTAATTGTCAGATTCACCAAAGTTGAAATGAAGGAAAAAATGTTAAGGGCAGCCAGAGAGAAAGGTCGGGTTACCCACAAAGGGAAGCCCATCAGACTAACAGCAGATCTCTCGGCAGAAACTCTCCAAGCCAGAAGAGAGTGGGGGCCAATATTCAACATTCTTAAAAGAATTTTCAACCCAGAATTTCATATCCAGCCAAACTAAGTTTTATCAGTGAAGGAGAAATAAAATCCTTTACAGATAAGCAAATGCTTAGAGATTTTGTCACCACCAGGCCTGCCCTACAAGAGATCCTGAAGAAAGCACTAAATATGGAAAGGAACAACCAGTACCAGCCATTGCAAAAAACATGCCAAAATGTAAAGACCATCGATACTAGGAGGAAACTACATCAACTAACGAGCAAAATAACCAGCTAATATCACTATGACAGGATCAAGTTCACACATAACAATATTAACCTTAAATGTAAATGGACTAAATAGTCCGATTAAAAGACACAGACTGGCAAATTGGATAAAGAGTCAAGACCCGTCAGTTTGCTGTATTTAGGAAACACATGTCACATGCAGAGACACACATAGGCTCAAAATAAAGGGATGGAGGAAGATCTACCAAGCAAATGGAGAACAAAAAAAAGCAGGGGTTGCAATCCTAGTCTCTGATAAAACAGATTTTGTTGTCTTAGTCCGTTTTTGCTGCTAGAAAGGAATACCGAAAGCTGGGTATGTTATAAATAAAAAAGTTTTACTTGGTTCACAGTTCTACAAGCTATACAAGAAGCAGGGTGCTGGCTTCTACTTCTGGTGAGGGTTTCAGGACGCTTCTACTCATGGCAGAAGGCAAAGGGGAGCTGATATGTGCAGAGACCATTTAGTGAGAGAGGAGGAGGAGGAGGGGAGAGAGAGGAAAGAAGGGAGGTGCCAGGCTCTTTTTAACAACCAGCTCTTTAGAGAACCAACAGAGCGAGAACTCAGTAATATGAGGACTCACCCAGCCACTTATGAGAGATCTGCCTCCATGACTCATACATCTCTCATTAGGCCCCACCTTTAACACTGGGAATGAACCTTCAACACGAGATTTGGAGGAAGTCAAGCAAACCAAACTATAGCAGATGCCTACCAGAAATTTGCAAAAGAAAACTAGCATTTCGAAGGACTGAACAATGGTCCTATATCAGGTGAAATGACACATACCCTGGAAAAACAATCACTTTTAATGTTGTGAGGTCACACTTAAAATTTTGTATTTATAATGGAAAAAATGGAAGTCATAGAGGAAAAGAAGTTCATCATTTTGATCTTCTATTTTTTGAGAACGGCTTTATGGAGATATTTGTGTACCATAAATTTCACTCCTTAAAAACATACAATTCAGTGGTTTTTTAGTATATTCATGAAGCTGTACAACCATCACCACTGCCTAATGTCAGAACATTTTCATCACCTCCAAAAGAAATCCTCACCTGGTAGTATTAATTATCAGTCACTCCCGATCTTTCCCCCTCCTTGTCCCTGACAACTACTAATCTGCTTTCTACTTCTATTGATTTTCCTATTCTAGACATTTCATACAAATAGAATCATACAAGATGTGGCCTTTGTGACTGGATGTTTCCATTCATATATTTTACAGATTTATCTGAGTCATGCATATATCAGTACTTCATTTCTTCTTATTGCTGGATAATAGTCCATTGAATGGGTATATCACATTTTATTTATCCATTCATCAACTGATGGATATTTGGGTTGTTTCTACTTTTTGGCTATTATGTATAATGTTGCTATGACTTTGTGTATAGACTTTTGTTTAGAAACATGTTTTTAGTTCTCTTGGGTATATACCTATGAGAAGAATTACTGGGTCATATGATAACTGTGTTTTTTAATTTATCTATTTATGTATATTTATTATACATATTATTTGAGACAGGGTCTTGCTCTGTTGCCCAGGCTGGAGTGCAGTGGCACAGTTCTAGCTCACTGCAGCCCTGAACTCCTGGACTCAAGTGATCTCCCCACCTCAGCCTCCCAAGTAGCTGGGACTACAAGCACGCACCACCACGCCCAGCTAGCTTTTAAAGGAATTTTTTGTAGAGATGGAGTCTAACTATGTTGCCTAGACTGGTCTGGAACTCCTCAGCTCAAGTGATTCTCCCGCCTCGGCCTCCCAGAATGTTGTGATTACAGGTGTGAGCCACCATGCCTAACCATGACTTTGTATTTAATATATTGAGAAACAAACTGTTTTCCAAAGTGGCTACACCATTTTGTAATCCCACCAGAAATATATGAGGGCTCCAGTTTCTCTAGATCTTTGCAGCCTCAAAACTGCAGTCTCTAGGACATTCCGCTCGCTAGTCTCCCACCCCTCTGAAGCACAGAGAGGAGCTTTCTCTGAAGTTCTCTCATCTGACTAAGGGATGTTCCTCCAGAAGGAATGTGATTGTCAGGAATACCTTCCCTGAAATCTACACGAACCACAGAAGATTACTCATGTCACAGAAGAGGAGACTGACAGGTCTCCATGCCCAGGATACCACACCCAGACAGACTTTACACCTGTTCTTCTGAGGGCTGCACCTGAGAGACTTGATCTGCACAATAAGACGATCTCTGTTTATAGTACAGTTCCTCCCCTCGCCCTCCCATAGTTCAACCATCTGGCCTTTCTCTGCGTCTCACACTTTGTGGGATCTCCCATACATATACATGTTATAAGTGTGTACACCTTTTCTTCTGCTAATCGATTGTCAGTTTATTTTACAGACTGTAATTGTTGAATTTCCTGAGGGGAAGGAGAGGGTTCTCTCCTCTCTGCAGCATGTAGAGCAAAAGAGAAGACTGAAGAGACCGCATTTAAAAAGATGACTGATAAACATTTCTTACAAATCTGTTATTTATATAATGTGTTGAAGTTATTGTGATTATTTCAGAGAAAAATGGCCAGAAACGTGGTTTTGCAAGTGAAATTAAGTGTCACACAGGCCTCTTATTCTTTACCTGATTTATGTTATGACTTGTTCTAAAAAGTTAATACCTAAATTTAATTAGAAATGAAAGAAGTGTAGGTACTTAAGACTCTCGTTAAATCAGAACATTTAGAAATGGGTGAGACTTAGAGCAGAAAATAATCTTAAAGATCAATTTATCCAACTTCTCCTCAATTTTGTCCTTCTTTTCTTTTTGCCTCCCTAATTAATTTTTTAATGAAATATAGTACAAATATAAAAGAACAGAGAATGATAAATGAACCCTTTGAATATACATCTGTTTATATTTGCTTCAGGTGCTTTTTACTTTTACAGAAATGCTATTCCAATACTGTTCTACATTCCCATTCCGCTACTGATTTTTAGTTTTTTAATAAAATATTATAGGTATGGTTGAATGTACTTCTCCCTGATTTCTTTCCTCTTCTCTGCTACCTGAGGTAACTATTATCTTGAGTTTAGTGCTTATCAGTCTCATATATTTCTTTTACCACATCCATATATGTATTCACAAAAAAAAGGGCATTATATTTTGCTGTTTGATACTTTATATAAATGGTGTTAAATGTGAATGTAATTCTATAATGTACTTTTTTGGGTAAACACTACATTTTTTGACATTTATCTATGCTGATACCCCATAGTGTAAGTTCCCTGCTTGTTATTGCTTTTCAGAATTTGTTAGCTATTCTTATGCATTCTTCTTGAATTTTAACATAAATTTATTATGTTCTACCCGAAGACTCTGTTGTGAATTTGGTAGCATTTTTATTAAAATTATAGATTAATATGTGGAGAACTGACAATTTTATTTATACTATCGTTCCACCCATGATACTTCTTTTTTTTTTGAGACAGAGTCTCACTTTGTCACCCAGACTGGATTGCAGTGGTAGGATCTTAGCTAACTGCAACCTCTGTCTCCCGGGTTCAAGCAATTCTGCCGCCTCCGTCTCCCGAGTAGCTGGGACTACAGGCATGTGCCATCATGCCCAGCTTATTTTTTCTATTTTTTGCAGAGACCACTGTGTTACCCAGGCTGGTCTCGAACTCCAGGCCTCAAGTGATCTGCTTGCCTCAGCCTCCCAAAGTGCTAGGATTACAGGTGTGAGCCACCACGCCCAGTCCACCCATGATACTTTCTTTATAAAAATGTCACAATTCTGTGTTTAGTCAGAAACTCTTTTATGCTCTTCAGTAATGTTTTATAACTTTCTTCAAAAGTTTTGGCTGGGTATGGTGGCTCACGCCTCTAATCCCAGCACTTTGGGAGGCCGAGGCAGGCGGATTACGAGGTCAGGAGATTGAGACCATCCTGGCCAACATGTGAAACCCCATCTCCACTAAAAATACAAAAAATTAGTCTGTTGTGTTGGTGCATGCCTGAAATCCCAGCTACTCGGGAGGCTGAGGCAGGAGAATCGCTTAAACCAGGGAGTCGGAGGTTGCAGTGAGTCTTGATCGCACCACTGCACCCCATCCTGGAGACACAGCAAGACTCCGTCTCAAAAAAAAAAAAAAAAGTTTTGTAGATTTTTTAAAAACACATTTCTAAATACTTTAAGGCTTTTGATTGTGAATGATAGCTATTTTTCTATTCCATTCTCTCATTGGATAGTAATGATTTATAAGAATTCTTATTTTTTATATTAATCTTGTCTCCAGTTACCTTTCTGAGATACTAGTTTTATACCTTGTTTGTAGATCTTCTTGCTGGTTTTATGGAGAAAGCCATCTCATCTGCAAATAAGGAGGGTTTGTTTGTTTTATTCCTTTTTGATGCTCATTTCTTTTCCTATTTTCTTTTGTTTGGTAGGATATGTAATTTGCTAAGACCTCCTACAGTAAAACCAGTTCCTTTCCCCTTTTTTCCTAAAGTCCAGTTAATGATACAAAGTTCTCACAAATTTTGATACATACCATCATTGCTCAATTTTATGCATTTTTGTTTTTTCCATCATGACTTCCTCTTTTATCTGTGAGTAACATAGGAATGCGTTTTTTAATTTATGACATTTTTTTGGAGGACTATGTTTTTAATTTTGAATTCTAATTTAATTACTATTTGATTAGATGCAGTCTAGTCAAGGCTTGAGCAGAACTTTTGACGGCTCCATAGGGCTAGAGGACAAAGTTTAGAGATGAGGGCCTGCCAAAAGTGAGAGCTCTTATAAATATCCCAAGCTTTGGGGGTGGGGAGCCTCTAACAGACTGTACCCTAGGAGTAACTGTGAACTGGAATGGAAAGATCTCCCCGTGACAGTTTCACATTTGTCTGATTGGCACCAAAAATTAATACCTGAAATTGACTAAGGTGATCCTAGATTCCTGGTACTCCCAGTATCAAGTCAGAATTCTCTCTGGAGAAAACATCATTTCAGCCTTTAAATTTTTTATGAGATAGTTTTTCAAATACAATTGACCTTTGAACAACATGGGTTTGAACTGCGTGGGTCCACTTATATGTGGATTTTTTTCAACTAAACTTAGATTGAAAATATGGTATTTACAAGATGTAAAACCGCATATATAGAGGACCAACTTTTTGTATAAGTGAGTCCTGCAGGGCTGACTTTGGGACTTGAGTATACACAGATTTGGAGTATCCTTGGGGGTCCTAGAATCAATCCCCTGTGTGTACCAAAGAACGACTCTAGTACGACACATAATGAGAGATAGTCGCATAAGGACACATGACAACATGAATGAGAGCCAGTGAGGCTACAGTACTAGACTCAAAGGAGATCCAGTTATTGGAACTACCAAACAGAATTACTAGAATTAAACTTTGGGGAGTTATAAAAGAAATTGAAACATTCTGCAGGGAACTTATATGAAGAAGAATCAAATAGAAAATTTAGAACTGGAAAATCCAGTAACCAATATTGGAGGGATTTAACTCAGTGGATCAATTTAACAGTAAGTTAGACATTACTGAAGAGAGGATTAGTGCACTAGAAGGTGGATCACAGGAAAATACCAGAATGTAGCATACAATAACAAAAGGGTGGAACGTATGAAGAGAAACTAAGAAATAGAAGATACAGTAGAGAAGGCTGACAGATTCATTGGGAGTCTCGGGGGAGGAGCTTGAATGCAAAAGCAATGTTGATGAAATTATGATCGAGCATATTCCCAAAATGATGAAAGGTACACAGCCACATATTGAAGTCCAACAAATTATAAGCAGGATTTTATAGTTGAAACTCTTAAAAAGAAAATATTAAAGCCAGGTAGAGGAATAAGACAGACTGTCATTACAAAGAGCCACAATTTGACTGTTACCTGACATCATCAACAAATCTGCACTGGTGGAGTTATTAAAACAATGTAATGGGCCGGGCATGGTGTCTCACACCTGTAATCCCAGCACTTTGAGAGGCCGAGGCGTGCGGATCACGAGGTCAGGAGATTGAGGCCATCCTGGTTAACATGGTGAAACCCCATCTCTACTAAAAATACAAAAAATTAGCCGGGCGTGGTGGCGGGTGCCTGTAGTCCCAGCTACTCGGGAGGCTGAGGCAGGAGAATGGTGTAAACCTGGGAAGCGGAGCTTGCAGTGAGCTGAGATTGCACAACTATGCTCCAGCCTGGGTGACAGAACAAGACTCTGTCTCAGACAAAAACAAAAAGAAAAAACAAAAACAAAACAACAACAACAACAACAACAAAAGAACGTAATGGAGATGAAAGAGTGGAAAGGAAGGAATGAAGAACAATGAGATGGTACATATGTGGGTAAATCTGAGTAAGCAGAGATATATGAAATAGTAGCAGTGTCTTTTGAGATAAGAAATATACAGACTTAAAACAATTTCAGTAATATCCTACATTCCAGGAAGGGGACCTTTCATTAGTGTTGTAATGCTTTTATATTTTCCAGGAAGCAATAAATCACCCATCAATAATAGATTTTGATAAATTGAGGAGGCAACATGGTTTTCTAGATTGATTATTAAAAGAATAGTAAAAGAGTATGTAACTTTTAAGTTGCAAGAGGAAAAGTAGTAAATAAACATTGAATCAATTGAAAAGTACACAAGAATGGAGAGAAACGGTACATATAGTGGATAAGACGATAGCATTTTGTGAGATGATAGATTTAAACTTGAATATATCAGTACTTTCATCGAATGTACCTGGTTTACCTGCAGTCATCAAAATGGTGTAATATCTATGTAAAGATAAACATACAAATCTGTGGAACAGATTAGAAAGTCCCAAAATAGATTCTCAGATATTTGGCTTCCTTAGAGGCACCAACGTGTATGATCAATTTTATATTTGTATGGAAATAATAAAAACAAACTGTGATCCCCGCCTTAACACACAAAATTAATTGAAGGTAGATTATAGACCTAAATGTAAAAGCTAAAACTATTAATCTTCTAGAAAAATATATGAAAATATCTGCATGAATGTGGGTAGGCAAAAATTTCTTAGACAAGACACAAAAAGTACTAAAACAAAATAAAAGAATAAATTGGACTTCATCAACATAAAAAACTTGTGTACTTTAAAAGGAAGTACACAAAGTACATAAAGTACTTTACGTACATAAAGTACATACTTTTACATAAAGTACATAAAGTACTTTATGTAAGTACTTTAAAAGGAAAACGAAAAGGCAAGCCGTGGATTGAGAAAAAGTGTGATGAGGATGTGCAGCAATGGGAACTCTTCTGTAGTGTTGGTGGGAGTTTAAAGTTGTTGCAAACACTTGAAAAATTGTTGACAGTGTCTGCTGAAGTGGAGAGGTGCATGTCAGATGGCCCAGAATTCTCCTCCTACATTTATACGCATCAGAAATGCATGTGAATGTACACCAAGAGACTGACCCAGGAGTGAGTCCACAGTAGTAATATTCAACAATAGAATAGATAAATTTGGCTTATACTCATTTGATAGAATATACTATAAGGGATGAAAATGAATTAACTACACTTACATTAACATGGCTAACTCTCACAGACATGTTGGTGAGTGAAAGAAGCTCGATGCAGAGTGCATGGTGTGTAATACACTTAATACGAAGTTTACAGACAGGCAAAACTAACCTGTAGAACCTAAGGGTACATTCTTGGGTGGTAAAATTATCAAGAAAAACAAGGAAAGATCAGAAGTGGCTCATTTGTGAGAGGGAAGGAGGGTAGTGATTGGATGCGTTATCTTTTGGGGTGCTGGCAGTGACTGTTAACCTAAGTGGTTATGTTTTTTTAAAAAAATATTAATTCGTTGGGCTGTGCATTTGTTCCATGTGTGTTTTTATGTTTTATTTCCGATAAAAATAATTTTTAAGGAATATATAATGACATGGATAAATGTTAGTGTCTTATATAAGGAAAGCATGTTACAAAAAAGTATGTTTAACACACAATTTTTAAACGTATATGTGTGTGTATATAGATACATACAAACAGATTCATACACATCAGACATAGAGCAAAAACACAGGAAAATTATAGTCCAGAATGAATTCTAAGAGTAGACATATGAATTTTATACAGAAGATGCACCATTTGATAACTAGGAAACTCTTCATTGAATGTTGTTTTACAAAATTAACACAGGGGGCCCCTGCATCCTCTATAGAGAAGATGATTGTATTATTTATATTTGCCTGCCTGGTTCAGGGAAAGATTTAAAGCTGCTTTATATTTAATATGAAGTGAATAACATTTACGCAAAAGACATACGCAATCAGATAGAGACACTTCAGGCAATAGTGGTGGTTAAAATATACCTTCGCTGCAGGGAGAGTAATGGAAATTACCACATAGTCTTTTAATCCTTGACTGTTTCCTGCAGTCAGTAGTTCCTTTAACTTTAAAAACATAAAAGAACAACATTTTTTTATGAAGTTAAAGAAAAACTGCAATTTGATTTCTTAAAAAGGAAATAATGTCTAAAGCCATGGAATTTGGTCAAAACACTTGACCTCCTGTGACTTCAATTTTCTAGCAAAAAAGCAACATGCCCCACATTTCAGGGCTGTTTGGAGTATAATGTAACATCACATAAATGCTTAAGCAGGGATATTAGCATACATGATTTGCAGAACCCATTTCTGGGAACTATTAAGAGGGCAGATTAGCACTGGGATTAAGACTTTCGACTCTGGAATTGGATGTAAATTTTGATTCCCAGGTCTACTGCTCTTCTAGCTGTTTAACTGTGTATTTTACTTAACTTCTCTTCCATCATTTCTCCATCTTTAAAATAAGGAGGATAGTAGTACCTACCTCAGAAGATTGTTGTGGGGATAAAATTAAGTGCAAAGGTAGTCATAGAGCCATTTGGATATATCTTCAGTTTGCCAGCGAAAGTAGTTGAAAGCCTGGGGCAGTAACCACTTTTTTCATATATATACAGCTCACCCTCTGTATCCATGGGTTCCACATTAGCATATTCAGGCAACAACGGATTGAAAATATTTGGGGAAAAAATAAAACAATAAAAATAACACTACAACAACAAAAAATAATACAAATAAAAAACCAAGCGCGGCATGGTGACTCACGCCTGTAATCCCAGCACCTCGGGAGGCCAAGGTGGGCGGATCACCTGAGGTCAGGAATTGGAGACCAGCCTGGCCAACATGGTGAAACCCCACCCATCTCTACTAAAAATACAAAAATTAGCCGGGCGTGGTGGCAGCTACTCCGGAGGCTGAGACAGGAGAATAGCTTGAACCAGGAGGTGGAGGTTGCAGTGAGCCAAGACTGCGCCACTGTACTCCAGCCTGGGTGACAAAGCAAGACTCTGTCTAAAAAAAAAAACCACCCCCCTCAAAAAAACACAATACAGTATTCACAGCTGTTTACACAGCATTTACATTGTATTAGGTATTATCAGTAATGAAGAGATGATTTAAATTATACAGGAGAATGTGCATGGTTTATATGCAAATACTGTGCCGTTTTATGTAAGTGACTTGAACATCCACAGATTTTGATATCCATGAGGGTCCAGAAACCAATCCCCCCCAACAGATACTGATGTTCAACTATATATTTGACCTATAGTTTTTAAGAACTTTTAAAAATAATCGATTACTAACTAAGCTTAATGTTGGCCCTCTACCCAATCATTTATGGGGATATTTGCTGTGGTTAGGCACAAAATGTTTGCATCCTTGATATGAAGTTGGAAATTAGGAAGAGAAGACATAGGGTGGGAGATAGGATGGATACATTTTTCTTTATGTCTTGAACTTAGTTTACAGATTTTTCCCTTTTCCCCCCCTCAGTAATTTCCCAGATTATCAGTAATCTCCCTCCAGATTTCCATTTTGTATTGTGTTCCTAAAAAATAAACAAAGTTTGTGGTAGTATTATATCAAAGTTTGTGGTAGTATTGTTGAATTCTATTTTAATTTTAAGGGGAGAAATGACTCTACATTTCAAATTTACGTGTGGTATGTGTGTGTGGGCAGGGGGGTTGGGGGGTGGTCAAGAGATGGTAGCTGCATTGCTTTTATAGAAAATATGCCTTGACTAGCACTCTGAATCATTAACTACAGACAGCCGGTGTTCCATTGTATTCTTCACAGATTTAGAGAGGTTGTGCCTTGCAATTGTGAGATGTCCAAGTATATCCAACTATAATGCTTTGTAGGCGTATCCTGCTTTATCTCTCTTTAATTGGTTTGCTTCTTCTCAAGCTCCAGAAATAATATTTATTTTTCTCAGAGAGTGTTGAGCCCAGTAGAGTGTACACATTTAAGCTTCCTAGATTCTATAGAAAAAGAGCTTTAAGGTAAAAGTATTTACTTCCTTATGGTCTTTTTCAGAGGTTGCATACTCAAGAAGAAGAGGAACATAAAATGCGTGATGCCTTCTCTTCAGATTCTGCCTGCTTTTAGGCCTCCATCTGAAAACATAAGGACCTTACCTTTGTATGAATGTTGCACTGCAACTAAGTCTGCTCAGCTCTCCTCTTAATCTAAGCTACACTCTCCCAACTGTCTGAGGCTCTTTCATGTTACCAAGTATCTTAGCTGGGTGGACTTGGGAGCACATTGAGTTAAATATCACATGAGGAACTAGTGTGTTGCCTGTTTTTATATCAGGGATTTGAAGAATGTTGAATGCAATATAACATGAGAACAAATAGTACCCCATTAATGTTTCAACTCTATATGGGAAAATCTCACACCAGTTTATGATCTCTAGGCACGTCAATTTAGTGAGTCAGTGACAGACAGAGGAACAATTTTAGGGAAGCCAATTATCGCCATCAGCTAAGGGGAGAACTAGAAATTATGGAAATGGACAACCCCTCTCAAGTGTTCCATCTTGTACCTGTGGCACCATTTTGGAGCACCTTGTCTCAGAGCCCTTCATCACGCCTCCACCTTACTGGAGAACACAGAAGGCTGGGAAGAGTTTTATTTCTTTGGTTTGGAGATTTTAAAAAAATAGCCATGTATAGTTACACAGAATAAGAAGGGAGACTGGTCAGTTCAATTCCATGGTCTCTTGAGCAGTTCCACAGTGTCCTCAAGGACCCAAGCTCTTTCCATCTTCTGTCTGCCATCCTCACAGTGCTAGTTTTTCCTTCAGACCTGTTTCCACATTGCTGCAATGTGGCTGTTGCTGTTCTAGACTTGGACAGGGTTTTACCTAGCCATTCCTTGGGTCCACTCCCATGCTCTCCTTTACCCAGACAGCTGCAGGGTGCGGAGCTAAATCTGGGAGATAGCATGGGAAAAATACAAGCAAAACTGTTTAGATGGGGTTTTAATACTACATCCTGGGTATTTGATACCAATTAAATGACTGCATTTTTGATTCTGTAAATTTAAAACCCCATATATGCTAAGCGATATAAAGTGTAAGGATTCAGGGTATGATTTACTTCATTCTGTATTAAAAAAATGTGAGTACTTGACAGCATTCTAATTTTTGCCTTTTTTGCTTTGTGTGTACTTTTGTGTGTGTACTTGAAAGTTTCTTCTAAATCAACTCCTGTCCACCTTATTTAGTTGTTTGATTCTGATGGCATATTTCCCCATACATGGGACATTGTAGATGCACAGTGGTACTGTTGAATAATGGACTGTGATGTTCAAGGTAGACCTTTCAGTTGCACAGAATCTTTTTCTCCTCTCCTCTTTAGCTGGAAACCACATTTCTTGTGAACCTAGTGAAAATTGAATTTATTCTGTAACTTTGATTCCCCTTGGCCAAACAGATCAAACACAGTGGGAGGGTACAGTGTGGGCAGGGTAGAGGTGGTGAGAGATAGCCTTGAGATCATGAGACTCTTCTCCCCACATGCCCAGTCTTTCCCTCCGTTGTCCCTTCTCAGCATTAACACATTGGAAGAAAGTACAAGTAATATACACTGAAGTCAATGTCTTGGTTGTACTAAAACTACTTTCTTGCTCCTTGTGGTGTGACATGTGGTCAGAACACTCTTCTACAAGGTTAGCACATACAGAAACACATAGTTGGCTGGCAGACTACCTAGCAGAGTTCACTTTATTCTCTACAGCTTTGAATTACTTAAAAAAACCAAAACATTTTGGACCCGTGTCTCTCTTTCTGTCGTTACTATGTATACGTAAGTCGTTTTCTCTTTTTATTAATAGTTCTAGCCAGTTTTTACCCCCAGTGTAAGCTGGCAAAAATCTCTCTAACCCTCTCAGCCATAGAAAAACTGAGTTGCTTCGCAGGCTCTGTCCATGGTTTTAGCTGAATTGAATTCTAAGCAGTTTGAAGATATTTTTCTAGCTGAAGACATTGTCCTATCCTTGACTTATACAGTACTCTCAACTCCTGACCAGCTTCTCGTTTTAAAGTATTTATTCCTGAACTTACTTTTCCAGCTGCCTCTTCCCATTCTGGGCATCTACAATTATGTTTTATTTACCGTTTAGTTTTCTTTTCATTAGTCATTTGTCCCTGACTTTCTCATTCCAAATACATGTATTTCTATCATCTTTTTTGAAGCATAAAGAATGACATTTTGTGTACCATTAAATGGTTAATAACATAAATGCATTTTGCTGTACAATGAGGAGGGGGTCTATTTATGGCACGTAAATACCTAACATTAATTTATTAAGTGATTTACAAAGATTTGGGCCTCAATTTTCCTCCCCTCCCCCCCCCAGAAGATTATTGTCAGCAACCCTACTAGGGTATGTGATTTGGGTGTTAAGCTGGGTCAAACCAGGCAAGATAGGAAGATTTTATATAAAATTGCCTCTTTCAAAGGTGCTTTTCAGTTTTAAAGGGAAATTGAAAAAACCAGTCTGTGATGAATTGATGATTGTATTTAATCATTTCTCTGTACTTTTGAGTTATTGAAATATTCTTTTAATAATATATCAGTTTCCTTGGTGAACATTTAGGGTATTTTTTTTTAACCTCCTCTTGTAATTTGGTAAGGGTGGAAAGTGTCAGAAGCCAAATCTGTAATGTTATCCAGAAGATGACGACATCTAGACAATGAGTAAACAAATATGGTGTCACTTTATTTCACATTCCCTAAATTACCTGTGATGAACTCAAGAGGTTTTTTCATTTATAAATAGAAAAAATTTATTCACAGTCCTTTGGCATACTATAAAAGTCGAATTATCTAAAATGTAATCTATTCAGATAGCATTTAGTAGGAAAATAGAAATAATTGTTCTCAAGATACGATAAGTTAGATGTGTCTATAAAGGACAGTTGAAAAGAGTAGCAGTGGGATATTGATTGCTTTTGAGAGAAAGAAAAATTCCATTCCATTTCTAAATGTTAACAATTGCAAAAGGAAGATTCCCACTTGGGAAGAATGTTTTTCAGGTTGCTTCGTTGCCAGGTGTTTGACACTGTGTGTTGTCTTAGATGAATAAGGCTTAGGGCAGTCTTTAGGAACGATTCACTCCAAGGACCTCTGCTTCTTGCTGTGAAAGCTTCTATTTTCATAGCACGCCACTGTCAGTGGAAATGTTCCAGTGGTCACTGCGCTACTTCTAGTAGAGACCAAAGTTTTCCCCCTGAAACTGGGATAGCTGTAGAGGAGAATACCTGTCTGCTAACAAAATTAATTTCAGAACGTTGTCAATGAATGAAGTGCATGTTCTCTACTGTTGATGAGATTGAGCTGTGTCACTTATTAACGGAGATAAGCCTTGCTTTTTTGTGGTCCCTTTTAACACCGTTGCATTCTACAAATATGATTTACAATCATCCTAAAGTTTAAAACATCCAAATAATGTGATAGTTGCTTTGAGACCATCCATATTTTCCCCTTTCCTTTTTTCTCTCTCCTTGACCCCGCAGCAGGAAGCCTTTGTTTGAGGTGTTCATCTGGAACAACTTTTCCACACTTGTTTTCATGTTCTGTTAGATTACAGGGCAGCAGGCCTACCTTTGAAGCTCCTTTCTCTTTTGTTTCTTTGCCGTGCACTCCAGTAATTAACTTTGTCCTTCTTTTATTTGTTCCAGTCAATCGCAGGCCACTCTGCTGAGCATCTTCTCCCAGGAGTACCAGGTTAGAAGTTTTCTCCTTTGTGAGGGTTGACAGGTGCCTAATTGAATGATGAATGTCCCTTTATTTCTTTGTAATTGAACTGCCAGCTCTCTGATTGGGCTGGAGGATGTTCTCCTTTCCACATCAAGTACCGCCTGCGTCTCGGTGGAGGCCTGCCAAGCCTACCCATCCATCTGTCTAATAACATCTAGCCTTTGCTTATTTGGTGGACCTGTAATAAATTATGCTAAACCATTATTATTCTGACAATAATAATTTCCCTGTGTTGCGTGGTTCCATGTGCTAAATGTTTGCTGACTTGCACTGTCAGTGCCGCTTTCCATTGCTGACAGAGATGATGATAAATGACCATTGCTGGAGTGGCAGAAGGCAAGAGAGGCAGAAAATGGAGTCATTTATCATGAGATGACAGGTGTCAGTCAAGTGGCAAGTCTCTATGGAATTACTTTTTGTAGTTTTCAAATAAGTTGTTTTTAAGCAATGTTCTTCCTGGTTTAAAATGGCAATTGGATTGTAAAACTAGACTGCAGAGGACCTAGATGGAATTGAATCGAGAGAAAATTAATACAAAGGTTGAAAGAGGGAACAAGTTTTTCTTTGCCCTCTGTAGCCCTAAGCAAACTTATTTAGATTCAATTACTATGACCCTGTTGGCTTTTACATATATACTGTACCTTGTGGTACAGTCTGAAGACATCCCAGCCAAGCAATGGAGATTAAAATGCATAGGTTCGTAGAGTAGAAGGAAAAGAAGTCCTGCCATCACCAAAATTCCCAAGGTATCATTCAGCGTTCCCTACGTGCTAGTCTTTGGGCTCAAGAAATTACATCATTCTTGTTTTAAACCTCATCTGTGACATAACAAAGATTTTTATTTTTTATATTTATTTTTTCAGAAACACATTAAAAGAACACATGCCAAGCATCATACTTCGGAAGCAATTGAAAGTTATTACCAGAGGTATGACCTTCCTGCCCCACTAGAGGGTATCATAGTACCTATTAATTGTAATAATAATTATGAATAAGTTAGGTCATTAATATTCTATATCATATCCCAAGACATTCTGTTTTAAGTCTTTTATTCAAAACTTTTAGTATGTTTTTGAATGAGTTTTCAAATGCTTTGTTTTGTAGATCTAAAGAGTATGGTAAGACTGTCTTGACTTACATGCGTGTGTGTGTGCGCGTGCGCACATACTATATGAGATGTAGTTACAATATTATGAAATCTCAGTTGGCTACTTGAAACTTATTATAAGTGCATATCTTGTCTAAATGCATATGCTCGTGTATACATATATCTACATGTATTTGAAAGTTCTCAAACCAATTTTCATTTCTTAGATTAGCAAGTTGAAAAAAGAAGATTGAATTTAGATGTCGTTGTATTTTGCATCGTAGGTATTAGGATATCCATTTTAGAAATGGAAAAAGATACATCAAGTAAAGGCACATGGAGATATATTATAGTGTATAACTGTCACATTTTAAAGGGGATTTTGTATTTTTAAAAGACAACCTTGGGTATTGACAGCATGGTATCTAGGAGATACTTTAATTTCAGCCTAATTTATTATAAATAGATTTCAACTTCTTGTTCTGAAACAATCTTTAAAATAGCTCTGATTTTTTTAATTCTAAAATTTGTATTGTCATTGTAATATGACTGAATAATTTATAACACTAAATGGTAATGGTTTGCATTAGAAATTGTTAGTTGGTTTCTTAAATCTTCCAAGGGCACATTGGAAATGAAAACTGTTTGAAATCTGCTCTTAAATTATTATACTTAAGATTGACAGATGAACCTTTCTGTGGTGAGAATGACACCACTGATTTTAGATGAATGATTTTTATGCATAAAAATTTTATGAATGAAATAAATATGTGGGTAAAATATTGGTGTCATGTTTTGGTAGTCATTTTATTTAGAATCAAGAAAGGGATGTTGAACAGGAAAGTCACAGAAGTTGGATTTTTTAAAAAAAATTATTCACTGCAATATGTGGTAAAAGATATGCTTTGTTTTGAGTAGTAATACCTGTCAAAGAAAGATAACATGCACTCATTGCACACACACACACACACACACACACACTTTTGTGTCTAGGAGAGATCCTCTCTAAACAAGACTTTGTAAAGTTTGATGATTTATTCAAAAGTAATAACCTTCTTGGTGAAATTGACATTCAAATTAAAGTCATAACCTAAATTATACATGTGAAATTAAAAATGGCCCACGAAGTGCTGTGAAGCCTGCAACTGTGTTGGCATCCAGACTCTTCAAGGAAGCACTGAAGGTTATTTCCATGCCAAAAGATACATTCTTGTTTGTAAACATTGAAGTCCTAGGCTGTCATATAAAAGTATGATTTTATGTCCGGATTTTAAAGCCTTGTAATGTCTACAAAGGAAAATAGAGCATTTGAAAGGAAAGTGTGCTTTCCTGGAAATTCGGAGATCCTCTAACAGGTCATGGGACTGCCCCCTGACACTCATTTGCCTCATTGTAAGAACGTTGTTTTAGTTATTAATACAGGATTTCTAGGATCGCTAGGTGCTGCTATTTAAAATCTAAGTTTCATTAAAAAGTACATCTGATTATTGAAGTATGAACATACTTTTGTTGGATTATCTGAGTAGTATAGGCCAGAAACAAATACATATCTCATATATATATATATATATATATATATTTTTTTTTTTTTTTTGGAGAGTGTTTTTCTCTGTCACCCAGTCTGAGGTGCAGTGGCACGATCGTAACTCACTGCAGCCTCAAACTCCTGGCCTCAGGCAATCCTACTGCCTCAGTCTCCTGAGTAGCTGGGACTACAGGTGCACACCACCATGGCCAGCTAATTAAAAAAAATTTTTTTTTTTTATAGAGACAGGGTCTTGCTACCTTGCCCAGGCTGGTCTTGAACTTCTGGCCTCAAGTGATCTCCCACCTCAGCCTCCCAAAGTGCTGGGATTACACGCCTGAGCCACCATGCCTGGCCCAGAAATAAGCACCTTTAAATATACCCAGTGATGAACAGTTGAGTGGGTGACAATGAGAATACATAAATAGATTTCTTTAAATTTATTTAAATATGACCGTCTCAATTATTTCGAAGAGTTACAGCATTTGAAACAAAAGCATGAAGTTAGACCTTAATGGACAGTCTCAGAAAAAAGCAGTCTGACCACTTTCTCGCTTTACCAACCTGCTGTCTGACTTTCTGCCCTGCACTTTGTGCTTGAGGACAGGCCATATTGTTACCTTTCAGATGGATTGACCTCAGTAGCCTTTTGTTTGAAATGTGCAGGTCAAATGTTCCTGTCTATGCTAAAGGTAAATTGGCTTTAAAAGGTTTTTGTTTGTTTTCCAGCAGATTAGAATAAAGCCAAATTGTATTTGTTATATCAAAATATATTTAAGCAATTTGAAAATGTTAATGGCAATTGTATTTAATTGTTTTCTTTTATAAAGTTACACTTAGCTATTGTGAAAATTAAGTATTTAATTTCACAATACTTAATTTGTGATAGTATTAAAAAGGAATGAATGAGTGGCCATAATTGTGCCACTCAGAGATCTCTACTGGCATTTTTCATTTTAGTCTTTTGTCAGCCCATTTTTATATTGATGAGGTCATATTTTATAAGCAATTGTGAATCCTGAGTTTTATACCTGGAAAAATGTATATGATATAATATTATTTTGTAAAAAGCTTTTTATAAACATCTTTTGATTGCCTTATTTCATCATATGAAAGTATCATAATTTACTGAATTATTCCTTTGTTGAACATACGTTTCCAATGTTCTATTTTTTTTGAGACGGAGTCTTGCTCTATTGCCCAGGATGCAGTGCAGTGGCATGATCTCGGCTCACTGCAAGCTCCGCCTCCCGGGTTTACGCCACTCTCCTGCCTCAGCCTCCCTAGCAGCTGGGACTACAGGTGCCCGCCACCATGCCCGGCTAATTTTTTGTATTTTTAATAGAGACAGGGTTTCACCATGCTAGCCAGGATGGTCTCGATCTCCTGACCTCATGATCCACCCGCCTCAGCCTCCCAAAGTGCTGGGATTATAGGCGTGAGCCACTGCACCTGGCCTCCAATGTTTTATTATTGTAAATAATACTGTGATAAACATCTTGATGCATGAGTCTGCATTTTGGATTAGTTTCTTAATATTTCTATATATGTAATTATTGGTGCAAACAACGTGAACATTTTTCACAAGTATTACATATTACCAAACTACAGTCTAGAAATGTTGTACTGGTTGCATATGTTGAACAGGGTGGTTCTGCTCTAAATGTATTTGTTTTCCAATCTCTTTCCCAACTATATCCTATAACACTTCATAAGTGCTAGGGGAAAAAAAGTTTAATTTTAGGTTGTATTTGTCTTTTCTGGAAACTTTAATTATCCCCCACATCAAAGTGACAGATCAGCCTTTATTTAAATTTTCAGATATGCAATCAAAGGGACATACTAATTACAGAAAATATTCCATAAAGACATAATTAGAAAATCCTAATGGTGCCTTTCTGTGCATCCTCATAGTATCTTGTGCAAACTTACAGCATTGTACTTTTCACACTGGTGTAATGGTTTGCTTCTGTCTCCAGCTAGCCTGAAAACTCTTTGGGGTGGGACTACACAAAAACAAATGAATGTTGAACCCTCATCCAACTCTGGCAAAGATCTGAATTGCAATTGGGATATAAGGATGTCATCCTTAATACTGTATTAAGGTGGCCTGGGCTCCATTCCTGATGCCTATTTGCCAGTTAAAACGACTTTATACAGAAGGTGTATGTCATCATCTAGCTTTGCTACAGGAGGACTAATAAATATACATCCTATGGGTGAAATCATCCTTAAAAGGTCCCCAGAGAAGGCCCATTTTATGATGTTTTTTGAGTGTGAAAGACTCATTTATATCTAAGATGAAACTAATGTGTACTCATTTCAAATATAAGGCAAAGTTCTCCATGCTCTGGCCTAAGAAGATCCACAACTCTGTCACTGAGTGTTTTCTCTCAGCTTGGAACACCTTCTGCTTACTCCAAACTAGTAAAGATGATAAGTTTATTTCTAGACTACTACATAAACAAGTGGCCCCGGACACCCCAAATCGATTAATTCTTGGAACTCCCACAGCACTCTGTATAGACATACCCGTTAGCACTTCTCTTGCTGCGTTTTACATACTTATGTACACAGCTCTTTTCCCACCAAAAAGAACAGTTGAAGGCAGGTACTGTGTCTTACATTTGTATTGTTGAGTTTTAGCATTGTAAATGGGGCATAATGAGTGTAAAGTAGATGGTGCTCATTGAACAAAAAAGTGGTCCAGGTTTTCAGAAACGATTTTTATCACATATATATATTACCAATATCATATTTAAGCCAACCTTTTTTACATGTGAACATCTGAATAAAGTTCTGTAGGTCTGATCTTCTAACGCTGCTAAAGCTGGCTCCTCCACCAGTGTGCTGGGAGAAGGGAGGAAATGGAGACAATATTTCTAAACTTTGCTATTGATGGGGACTTGCAGATCTGACCGACTGTGTGCATGTGCACTTATGCTCATGTGCACCAATTTAGGCGAACCCAAACAAATTTCACCAAGAATGTTTCCTGTTTAGAAATAAGATGGCATTAGTACAGTGTGAAAGAATAGAGATTTTTCAAAGTAAACTCTGGAGCTGTGTCTATTTATATACAACATGGAGAACTGAGGAAATTTCTTCAATAATTCAAAAGCTTGAGAAAACTTTATTTATTTATTTATTTATTTATTTACTTATTATTTTTTGAGACAGAGCCTTTCTCCGTCACTCAGGCTACAGTGCAGTGGTACAATCTTGGCTCACTGCAACCTCCACCTCCTGGTTTCCAGTGATTCTTGTGCCTCAGCCTTCTGAGTAGTTGGGACTACAGGCACGCGCCACTATGCCAGGCTAATTTTTGTGCTTTTAGCAGAGACAAGGTTTCACCATGCTGTGCAGGGAGGTCTCAAACTCCTGGCCTCAAGTGATCCACCTGCCTTGGCCTCCCAAAGTGCTGGGATTACAGGTGTGAGCCACCGTGCCCAGCCAGAAAACATTTTCTACTATCTAGATATTATGAGGTTTCTGTTAATCATGATGAAATCATGTAAAATACAGATTTTGATGGGAGGCAGAGTCAGGTGGATAACCTGAGGTCAGGAGTTCAAGACCAGCTTAGCCAGCATGGCAAAACTCCATCTCTACTAAAAGCACAAAAACTAGCCAGGTGTGGTGGCACGCACCTGTAATCTCAGCTCCTTGGGAGGCTGAGGCAGCAGAATCGCTTGAACCCAGGAGGCGAAGGTTGCAGTGAGCCAAGATTGCACCACTGCACTCCAGCCTGGGTGACAGAGGACGACTTCGTCTCAAAAAAAAAATACAGTCTTCGAATTCTTAATTGGATCAACTCGATGCTAGCAAGAATGCAGAGACACATGAATTCTCCTGGGCATTAGGAATGGAGCCCAGGTCACCTTAATGTAGTGTTGAGAATGACATCCTTATATCCCAATTGCAATTGGGATGTTTGCCAGGATTGGATGAAGGTTCAACATTCATTTGTGTAGCCCTACCCCAAAGAACGTTCACGGTAGCTGGAGACAGAAGCAAACCCTTATACCAGTGTGAAAAGTGCAGTGCTGTAAGTTTGCACAAGATTATGATGAGGATGCAGAGAAAGGTACCATTAGGATTTTCTAATTATGTCTTTATGGAATATTTTCAGTAATTAGTATGTCCCTTTGATTACATATCTGAAAATTTAAATAAAGCCTGATCTGTCACTTTGATGTGGGGGGTAATTAAAGTTTCCAGAAAAGACAAATATAACCTGAAATTAAACTTAATTTTTTTTTCCTACCACTTATGAGGTGTTATAGGATATAGTTGGGAAACAGATTGGAAAACAAATACATTTAGAGCAGATCCCCCATGTTCAACGTATGCAGCACCTCACTAGGCCAAATTAAACTTAATTTTTCATTCCTAGCACTTATGAAATATTATAGGATATAGTTGGAAAGCAGATTGGAAAACAAATACATTTGGAGCAGATCCACCATGTTCAGTGTATGCGGCACCTCACTAGGCCTTGGGGGATCAGGGTTCTATTTCAGGGTTCCATAGCTTTATTGTTTACCAGCTAAGAGAGTCCAGATGGGTTTGATCAGTGCCCTGGGGTTTGGTTTCTTTATACGACCAACTGGGAAGCCTTAGCAACCTCATAATTAGGAATTTCCACAGTATTAAGTATGATCATGCTTTTAATATTATATAGAATATATAGATACAGAGGATTGTAATTATTGTTTAATCACCTTCTGTTTCTTTAAACTTGATAGAAGTGCTTCACTGGTCATTAGCAGGATAATGACTGATGCAACTTTTACATGAAGCCATGTCATTTTGACTTAAAGCAACAGATCTCTGGTATAAGAGGTAGTCTGGCATCTAGCTACTACTCTCTTTCACTGTTTGCAGTCAGCTCTCGCTATGGCATGCTTTCTTTTCATGCTGGTCTCTACTCGAGTGTCACTCCCTCAGAGGGGGGCTTCCTGAGCAACCCGTCTAAGTTTACATTTTTATTCTAGCGTATACCATTATACTGTATATTTATCTCCCTGTCTTTTTATTGTTTGTGTCACCACTGTAATATAATCTCAGTGATGATGGGACCATGCATGGTCCCCCCCCCCCCCCCCCCCGTTGCTTCTTCAGAACCTGGAATAAGACCTGACACATAGCCCTCCAAAATACTTTTCGGGTAACTGAAACTGAAGTAGAAAGCTGTAAAGATATCCCAGTATCAGTACAGGCTTAAAGATGCTGACCCAGAATCAGAAACCATAGTAAATACGCACTGTTGGTGGTTACAGGCACACAATCAGCTGGTCTGACTTGGCTGATACTTGGGTGGTATCAGTGCAGTGGACTTGTTTGTGAAAATTGATGTGAGGTTCTTTTTTTTGTTTTGTTTTTGTTTTTGAGACGGAGTCTCGCTCTGTCGCCCAGGCTGGAGCGCAGTGGCCGGATCTCAGCTCACTGCAAGCTCCGCCTCCCAGGTTCATGCCATTCTCCTGCTTCAGCCTCCCGAGTAGCTGTGACTACAGGCACCCGCCACCTCGCCCGGCTAGTTTTTTGTATTTTTTTAGTAGAGATGGGATTTCACCATGTTAGCCAGGATGGTCTCGATCTCCTGACCTCGTGATCCCTCTGCCTCGGCCTCCCAAAGTGCTGGGATTTCAGGTGTGAGCCACCGCGTCCAGCCGATGTGTTCTTAATGGACCTATTTCCCTAAATGTGCTTTCTCTAAAGCACATTTGCCTTGTTTTATTTATTTTTTCTTCTTGCTTCTGAATGTGCATATTTTCCAATTAGTTTTTCAAATAATACATTCAAGGGTGGCCCCAATATGTGGAAAATTGCTTTGTTAGAATTATTTTGAAGTTATAATGATCTAGAGGTTCTCCCCACCTTAAATAATTTGCTGTTACCCCCACTTGGCTTATAGGAAAATTATACAACTTTATAAATCTACTCATGAAATAAGGTAATTTAGTACCTGCTTCTGGCAGTTATATGGAAGACCTCACCTCTTTATTACTCTCAAATACCCAGAACTTATTCACTCAAATAATGTACTGTAGGGAAAATTTCCATACCTAATTCTGCTTTCTTGTCCAATACGGTTTTTAAAAATTATTTAATTTTTCATTTATTAAAGGAAAAATATAAGGTGATTTTTTAGTGTATAATCACCTACTATAAACAAAGTACTTGGTAGGCGTAATAAATTGGAAAAAAATACAATTCTCCAACCTTCATGAGGCTTTCAACATTACAATGGGGGATGGGTTTGAGGTAGCCAAGTAATAGGCAAATACAATATGCTACGTTACGTGATGGAAAAATGTACGGGGTATTCCTCGATTGCATATGAGGAACACTTAACTTACTCTTCTATGGTAGTGGATCGAAGAAGGTGACATCTGAATTGAATCATGAGTTATCCAGGTGAGGGATGGGAGTGGGAGACAGTGACTAGAGATGAGGCTGGCAGAGTAGAGAGTAGGTAGAAACCAGATTATGAAGAACCTTATAAGAGCTGTTAAATGGTTATAAATTAATCCTGAGATTTAATGTGGGATCTTGAAGTGTTATATAAGGAGGGGAATGACACATTCAAATTTTTGCAAAAAAAAGAAAAAAAAAAAAAGAAAAAGTCACCCCAGCTTCCATGTCTGGGGTTTTGTTTTGTTTGGGGATTTTGGGGAGTTCTGTGTTTTTTTTCCAGTGGAGTGAGAGGATAATGGGAACTGGAGGTTCTTAACAGAAATCCAGGGCAGATAAGGTGATGGCTTGTATTGCCTGTCACAGGTGTGCTGACCCACTGATGACATGTCTACTCCATTGTTTTCTTAGTAAGGTGTCAAGCAGCCCTGTGAAACAGAGGTAAAGGAAAAGGCGAGATGGGTGCATGAATACTTTTCTCAAACTATATAAGTCAACTTCTTTCCTTTCCATGCAATGGTTGTCTGTGGTAGAGACAAGGCAGAGTGATATGGATAGTTCCTCTTGTTCATTTTATGTGTTAGGAGGTGAAAGAAAACAAGAGAGACCCAAGTATTCACACCTCCTGCCCCCACCTTCAGCTTCTTAGTTGCCAGTGGTTTTGAGGTGAGTTGTTTGTGTTATGTTTTTCCCTTCAATGCTTTCCTATGAACGTAGCTTACTTTAACTAGAGTTGAGCGTGGCGTCTGCCCAGGAGAAACATGTATACACACAGGGGATGCTGACAAGTCTATGCTGGCTCTTTTCTTGTCACTGCATTACCACTTGGTTTTGTCCTGTCTAGGTACCTGAATGGAGTGGTGAAAAATGGAGCTGCCCCAGTGCTCCTGGACCTGGCCAATGAGGTAATGTTATTGTTATGATTTTATTTAAACTTGCATGAAACCTAAGGGGCCCATCTAGAGTAACTTTGCTTGCAATTATAATTACCTTTGGAGAAAAAAGGATTTGAGGTGCATTAGACGTTTAAATTACTCCCTGATCTCTTTGTACTTTTAATAATTGGACAGAGAACTTCACATATTAATAAATCAGTTGGCATAATTAGTCTACTTCTTTTAAGGTAAATGTATAAACAGCCTCTTGGTTTCTTATTTTGTGGAAAATTTCAACCAAACAGCTCAGGACATGCTTTTCTCAGGATAGGTTGTCTTAACTTAGTGTGAGAAATACCTGTGTCAAGTAAAGAGATAGATGCCAAAAAAAAAAAAAAAGTAAGAAAAAAGAAAAAAATCTACTAACTGTTATAAAAATGAAGAGAGAAATTGTATACTTAAAGATGTACTTGATTCATTTTTTTGTTAGCAAACGTTTATTATAATAAAGGATCCATGCCTTGTAGAAAAGTCTCTTTATATGAAGAGACTCTTTATATGAAGAAGCATAGTGTTCTTAATAACACCAAGTAAGAAGTGATTTATTGCACTTATTCGTTAACTCTGATCTGCTTCTGTTTGGGAAAACAAATAACAGCCTTACATTTAAAAAAGGAAACCCTACAGATTTCCCATGAATGAAGAAGCTGTGAAAAGTTCGTAATAGTTGCAGAGAGCATGCCGAAAAAATAAAATATTTAATTCCTAAACTTTAAAATATTTATCCACTGTAATAAGAGCAATACAATATTTAGTCTGACTTGGAACTGCTTATGCAAACCTCGTAGGGATGGAATGAAATGTACACTGTTTTTGTGTTGCATTATAATGGAAAACATAAGAAGCAAGGCAGAAAATGTGTGTTTGCATTAAAGATGACTCGGTAGTGTGAGCATTAAGTGTTGCAGTAGCAGCAAGTTCTACATGTTATATTAGCAAGGAAGGATGGCTTCCCTCACAGCTTCTGTCTGCTGCTATACACTGCTGCAGTCAACAAATGAGCAATTACCTATCAGTTACTAGATGGTTTTAATAGTCTAGGCAATGTCTACACAATCAGATAGGATAGTTAACATGCAGAATGGATATCTGTGGGCCTCCTAGAAAAACAAGTATTTTATTCTTTTTTTTTTTTCCATGTCTAGAGCAGGAATTTTTTTTTCTTTTCTTTTTCTTAGTTTTTTCTTTTTTTCTTTTTTTTTCTTTTTTTGAGATGGAGTCTTGCTCTGTTGCCAGGCTGGAGTGCAGTGGTGTGATCTTAGCTCACTACAACCTCCGCCTCCTGGGTTCAAGCGATTCTCCTGCCTCAGCCTCCCGAGTAGCTGGGACTATAGGCGCGTGCCACGATGCCCAGCTAATTTTTATATTTTTAGTAGGGACGAGGTTTCACCATGTTGGCCAGAATGGTCTCGATCTCCTGACCTTGTGATCCACCTGCTTTGACCTCCCAAAGTGCTGGGATTACAGGTGTGAGCCACTGCGCCCGGCCAGCAGGCTGGTTTTTAAATGTCTCTAGACCTGTTCGTTACAAGTTGATGCTATTAGTAACTTGAGGTATGTGAGCTTTAACTAGGAATTTAGTGATTGTCTTTTATGAAAAAGAAGAATAAGCTAGCAGCATTCCAGACACACATCTAGAAAGAATGTGATGCAAATATGGTACCCATCTATATAGATGATGATGTTGATGATATAAGTTTTACATCATAGCAATCTATATTCATTTGAATTTTTAATGGATAGTTCTATATCCATTAAATATTTAGCTGACCTCTGTTTTAATCTTCTAGTAATATGGAAAAATTTAACCTACCAACACGTTTTCTCCTACATCAATAAACCTTTTATTTACCATGAATATATAGCAGTATTTAGACAAGGGAAAAAGTAGTTGTTTAAAGGCTTTTCCTCCCTTTTGGCTACAGACTAGTACAGAAAGAATAGCACTTTTCTATGAAATTGATAATGCATTAGGGAAATTTGGGAATGACTGGTACCATATTATAGCTTCTAAACAACCAAGCTGCCATTTTTTCATGATAGTTAATGCTTAAATAGCATACACTTGCGTCTGGTGACAATTGGCGTGATGGTAATACTTTATGAGTCAATATTTATTTAATCAGCGGAAACTATAACAATTGATGAGAAATATATAACATTGGTACATTACAGGGTGCAGCAACTCTGTTAGACAAGAGCGTTGTATTTTTGTTATCTTTTTGGGGGGCTAAGGGCTGTATGTGGTCATCACTGATTTTATAAATGTCTTAATACTACTTCTGCAGTTTCAAGTCGAAAATTGAACATTTTAGGAATTCACACGTTGTTAGTGATAATAAGATCAGTCATTCTGTTCTCTCCACACAAATATTTTCAAGTGAGATTTGAAGCACTGTGCATTTTACTTACATGCTAAATTCTGACATGAAGCATGATGGTCCTATTTCAGAGAAAGATGGACACATGATTAATATGAAAATTAGGGAGATGCAAGTACCTGAACTAATAAGGTAGTCCTTATTCAGGCTGGACTACCTTCAGTAATTTCACCATTTTTCATGTGTCAACTCTGATGTGGGTTACTAGGAGTAAGCAGCTTCGTGGAAAGCATTTCTTTCTACTTGGGGAATTTAAGGGCATCCAAGTACATACATATTTGAAAAAACTGTTCATACAAATGAAGCCAGCCTTTTTGTCTAGTTACTAAATCAAAATAAAATTTCGGTATGAATACGGGACTTGAAAACCTGTCAAGAAAAATTCGTGGTGATAATATATGAGAA
>NC_132929.1:12492579-12502579 GCF_047675955.1 Chlorocebus sabaeus
TCTAAGTAAATGTTCAGTCCTTTTATGAAAATCAATCCTCTATAACTTATAAGGTGAACACTATTATTAATAGGGAGGTTGACATTATAATAAAACGGTAAATCGACCATGTTTGCTGCTCCTGAGTCTGAATATAAGGCAGATTAAAATTTCTGAAGAACCACTAAGAAAATACCTCAATCCTCATTATAAACTGATGGTTTTGCTTATGTCCTGGAGATTTTATACAGCTTGCCTTTGCTTTCTTTCATATAGCTGTGTAATCTTTCTGGCTTTGGGATAGACCAAAGTTAATAGACATCTTTTGAAACTGAGCCATATAGTTGAATGTAATTTGCCATAAAGATGAATGTTCTGTAGAGTTCCTCTTTATTTTTTTTAAAGGGACGTGCTTTTCAACATAATGTGTATAATCCCTGCTTCCACACACACACCAGAATAGGATTATGATTTCCCTGATGGGATTACAAAGGTTTGTTCTTACTTTTTGAATGAGCTTAATTTTAGTTTTTAAACAAACTGGTTTATACCTTTTGCCAGTATGCTAGGCCATCAGAAGACAGTACAATCATCTTCAAAACCTGGGTTTAATAGAAGGAAATGTGAGAAAGCATCCAGTAGGTGTTTAGATCTGATTAGACTTTGAGTGGCCCCTTTCTAACAATACAAGGATAATAATTCCTTTGGAATTCATGTTCTTCGTTCCTGTGCAGATTGTCAAGAGCTATTTGAATCCTAACTATATTCCAGGCACTATGTTAGGTGCTACAGTGGATGGAAAAAAGGGTAAAACTCATCAAAGAACTCATAGTTTAGTGGAATGTGTCATGTGTGTACCCAACACAAATCGAGTATCCCTTATCTGAAATGCCTGGGACCAGAAGTGTTTCAGATTTTAGAATTTTTTTTTTTTTTGTGGGGGGGATTTGAAATATTTTCATTATATTTACTCGATGAGCATCAAAATCCAAAATGCTCCAATGAGCATTTCCTTTGAAATGCTCAAAATGTTTATGGAGCATTTCAGATTTCGAGATTTTCGGATTTGGGATACCCAACTTATGATTCTGTCTGTGCCTTAAGAGGTAAAAACATCTCTTCCTTGAAAGGAGTCAAGTTCTAGTTTGTAGAATTAGAGGAAGCCTTATGGATTGAGGCTTCGAGAGAAGACAATTTAAGACAGAACTCTATGAACAAAGGAAAGTTTGTATGTACAATCTTAGTGGGAATTAAAGTTGGACAAATGCACTTGGGGTTCTATGATAGAAGATACTGAAATCCAGACCTAGGTATTTATATTTAAAGCAACTGGGAATGGGAAGCCACTGTTGGTTCTGAATAGCAGAGTAACATGATGAGAGCTTTTATTTAGTTTTTTATGACAGTGCTTTTCAACAAGACAAATATGGAAGATATCTGATATGGTGTGACTGTGTCCCCACCAAATCTCATCTTGAATTGTAGTTGCCCATATTCCCCCATGTGTTGTGGAAGGGACCCGGTGGGAGGTAATTGAATCATAGGGGCGGTTACCCCCATGCTGCTCTTCTTGTAATAGTGAGTGAGTACTCACAAGATCGGATGGTTTTATATGGGCTCTTCTGTCTTTGCTTGGCACTTCTCCTTCCTGCCGCCATGTGAAGAAGGATGTGTTTGCTTCCCCTTCTACCATCATCGTGCTGAACTGTGAGATAACCAGGATTTGTATAATTCCTAGCACTTTCCTGTAACTCCACCACCTCTCTTCCACTCGAGAAAGCAAATTGGAATACAACCGAAGGAGAGTAATATTATGGAAATAACTAAATCAACTCTCATTTATTTAAAAGTACTTTTAAATGGGTTTGGTACTAGTTATAAATAACTTGCAGCTTACTTTGTAATAGATCATGACACAGAACTATGTGTTGTTGACCGCAGTTAAGAACCAAGATTGAAGATGATCCAGCAACACTGTAAAATTTATTGAAGTAAGGAAATTCTGAGCGTAGTGAGAAAGACCAAGTAATAAGCTATTGCATTATCTTTAGCAAACTTTTGGTCTGAACTAGGGTTTACAATGAAAATAATAAAGGAAATAAAGTC
This sequence comes from Chlorocebus sabaeus, assembly GCF_047675955.1. NCBI lineage: Eukaryota > Metazoa > Chordata > Mammalia > Primates > Cercopithecidae > Chlorocebus > Chlorocebus sabaeus. The sequence goes on from NC_132929.1 coordinate 12,494,665, forward strand.
TATAGACATGGCAATTTATTGGATACTGGTAGTGAGGAAGTAAAAGGAACCCAGGATGCATCTGAGATTTAAAAGTCGGGTATCTCATGCTAAGAGGAATAAAAGTTGCTTTGAATGAGAGAAGGAAAAAAATTGAATTCAATTCAGGCTATGAAATTCAGGTTCCAGACCACGGTTTATAGAAGAGTTTTGTAAGTGTGGAAATGTGGGCTTCTTTCTCAGAGCCCCATATTTAGATTTGTGAATCATGTATAAACGGAATGATTTTTCCAAGCAATTTCAAATAGGAGGAAGCACTCCGCATTCTACATGTGAACCCTCATTTGATTCTTAATTATTCAAGTGTTTATTTAATCCACAAAATTATTAATGATTAAATTTTCATTTGCATGGTACCTACATATTTCAAGAATGAATACCTTATTGAGAAGTGAATACATTGAGCTTCTCTAGCTCATTTTAGAGGCTAATGCTTCCAACTGTTGGCAAGCCTCTTGTTTATTGATTACAATTTTTTTTTTTTTTTTTTTTTTTTTTTTTTTTTTTTTGACGGAGTCTCACTCTGTCGCTCAGGCTGGAGTGCTATAGCATGATCTCGGCTCACTGCAAGCTCCACCTCCCGGGTTCACACCATTCTCCTGCCTCAGCCTCCCGAGTAACTGGGATTACAGGTGCCCACCACCACTCCTGGCTAATTTTTTTTGTATTTTTAATAGAGACGGAGTTTCACCGTGTTAGCCAGGATGATCTCGATCTCCTGACCTCGTGATCCGCCCACCTCGGCCTCCCAAAGTGCTGGGATTACAGGCATGAGCCACCGCACCCAACCTGATTACACATTTATTTAGTGGGAAATATTGTTTCATTATGCATTGCATAAGGGTGCTTTTTATATTCTTGTAAAATATTAAAACATGAAGAAAGTCTTAGTTAACAGACTTTTAAAACTTCTACATGATGTTATGTTTTCCATTTCTTGAAAGCTCCATTGTATCATATTTTATCCTTTGAAATTTGTTGGTCTAGACAATTCAGATGAAATTCTAGGAGTAGGAATGAATCTATTTTGGAATCTATGCTTTTGTTGATAAAACATTGTATCTTTGGTTAGGCATTTTCTTGTATCTGTTTATAGACTTGCTTTTTACAACTGGTGAAATGAGAAAATAACTTATTTTCACTAGTTTGGATAAGACATATAAGAGTACATGCCTTGTGTGATAAATATTAATGATAATGATTGTATTGAAAGATTTTGTCATTCAAGAAGCTCCGTGTTGGAAATTGGATTTCAACTACGCTTTATAGTGTAAAGTGTAGTCAGTAACATGTAATGAACTCTATTACCCATGGTTGTGGGTACAGCAGAGGATGGTTACTTGAAATTGCAAAATAATCTACCTTGGCTATTAATGTTGATATTTTACTGAGCTTATAATGGTTAATGTTCTCCCCCTTTTATTTTTCTCAACTTGCGAAGAAAATTTAAATATATGAAAAGCAAACTGATCAGTGAACAGGTTGTTAGGATAGAGAAAGAGGATGGTGAAAGGGTAGTTGAGGAAGGTCCAAAGAGATTGCAGGGTTTATCCACAACCTGAAGAGACACACAGAATCAAGAATTGATGACCTATGTTGCTTCATTTGGACAGAAATGGTGTTTCCTGCCACCACTGCAGCTTTTGTCTTAAGAAGACTATGGAAGTCAAAAATGGTTCATAATGTATAGTGCCTATGTATGCTAAATTTTCTGGTACAATCCTGATTTCATGTAATTTTTTTTCTGTTTAAAGAAAATTATTTTTAATATTTATAGTACAATGGAATTTTCTTAGAACTTCAAAACGTACTTCCATTTACATATATTGATTCATAAGAAAAACCCTCTTGTTAGTTTATATTTCTTATTTTGGAGTTTGTATGGGATATTGAATATTGACATTTTTGGTTATTCTAGGATATTTATTGCAGAACCATGCAGATTTGTTTTTCTTCTTTAGAAACACAATAACTTAATAGAGGTACCGTTTGTTTATCTTAAGGGAAGTAGTTACTGTGGATGCCAAATTATATTGTATCTTTGCTCTTTTTAATGAAAGGGCTGTCCTTCTTTTACTTCTTTTAAAAAATCAGGTAAACTTACTAGGGGACAGAATTTTTTGCCTGAGTCTCTCAGACACGAACTCTTTTTTTCTGACAGTTTCATAATTATTGAGTGGAATTGTGGAAATTATGGAATACAGAAATCAAGTAATTCTCCTCTACCCCCACTGATGACATGTACTAGACTGAGAATTATCATGGCTGGTATTTTCAGGGGATTTTACAGCTAAGTTGATTTGCCGCTAAACCTAGTCTCTTTGTAGTTGTTCCCTTCTGCAGTCTACTAACACTTGCCCCTTCCCCTCACTATACCTACACATTTGCCAGAGACTGCCAGATTGTCAGAGCAGTGTTCTTGGTTATGTTGTGCCTGTTGTATAGATCTTTGTTTAATCGTGTTATTTTCTCCCATTTGATTTTCATCCTTAGACACCAATTTTGACCTCTGTATTTAGATTTCCTTTTAGCCTAATTCATTCTTCCTACAAAGTACTTCTACACTTTCAGGTTTCCTTTTCTCCTGGGTTAGAATGCCCCAAACTTCCCTATTCCATGAATAGTTCATTTCTTGGTTCCCATATATTTCTGCCACCTCCATGCACTGTCTCAGATGAGCTGTCAGTTTTAATGCTTTCTCATGTCCTTATTTGGTTATCAGCTGCTTAAGACAGTTCAAATAAGCAATGATAATAAAATTTGATACTTACATGCACATATTGTATAGCAGGTACTTTCTAGGTGCTTTACCTACTTGGGCATTTATTCCTCGTAACAACTTTATAAGTCAAGTGGTAGTATTATCCCCATTTACAGATGAGGCAACCGAGGTACCCAGCGCTTAAGTGATTTGCTGCAGGTCATGCAGTGAGCGGTGACATCATGATTCCAGAGCCTGTGCTCCTAACAATTATGCTAAACTACCCCCTTTGGAAAAATGTATTTTATAGCACAGGTTTGTCTTCTGAAAGTTACGTGGCAAATCATTTTCATGAGTCAGAAAGCTTGCAAGTCAATACTGTAGGTAACAAATGTTCTTGCCTGGACAAACTCATCATATTCCCCAACTTACCCAAAAGGAGCTCTTATTTTTTGTCACCCTCCAACACACTTTTAAGTGCTTGTGTAATTCATTTACTTATGTCACATAGCACTATATGTCTTTGTAAAAAGGAGCCTTAACATATAAGTGCTTAACCTTTATTTCTTAATCATGAGCTTTTAAATTGTTATTGTGCTGACATAATTAGGTGTAGCACCTAAAACGCTTTGTGTGTACAGCTATAAAAAGAAAGTAATGTGATCTAGGACAGACAGTAAAGCTGTATCTAGGAAAAAATCCTATGGAAGGTTGAAATTGAATGTGGTAACTGCAATTATCGAAAAGGAAGTCTATTACTTTATGATAAAACTGTCAAAATAATGATTGGGTACTTCTACAAATTGTACAGGGAATCAATAAAACCAATATTACGTCACGGTTTGAGAATTTAGGAATTCCACTTTTCTCCTTATTCATGAGAAGATGCTAATATATTTAAGAATGAGATGACAGAAAGTTTTTCTTTTCTGCTTCACTTTATCGCTCTTATTTTAGAATTATTAATACTATTTTGCTTAAGAAGTTTGATGAACAACATTCTTGGAAAGTAGGAATAGTATTTTTTTATTAGCCAGATAAAAATATGCAGACAATATGAGCTGTTTTCTTTGCAAGAACATAAAATGCAACACGTCGAGTAGATTGTAGATAATTTCCGCTTCTTTCAGGACCTGTGTCTTGTCCTCTTGGATTCTAGTTGATCTGTGATCTCATTGTATACAAGCTACCCTTTGTATTTTACAGGGGATTTCCTAACTTACTCTTGCTAAAACTGATTATTACGTGTAGGTAAATGTTTTGTCTTCTTCACTAAGCCACCTAATCTCCAATTTCTTGTTTTTGTTTTTCAGTCTGAGAAGACGTTTTATGTAATCAACACAGGACTCATTTTTCTTGGGCTCAATGTTCCTTGTCTTGGTTCATTGCCTACATTCACATCCATAAATACTTGTTGACTTGAGTTGAATATTTTGTATTTGTATTTTGTAGTGTACCTACCATTTCCTTGTGACTCTAGGGTTGAGAGAGTATCAAGGAATTTTGTAGCTAACACGTGAAACATTTCAATAGAACTTTATAGTTTATAAAAAGTTTTGATATGTTTTATTTGACACATAAATAGCTCTGACATAGCTAAGGCAAATGTTATGATTGCATTTTATAAATGATAAACTGAATTTCAGCATAAGTGACCAGCTTAGTCATACAGTTAGGAAGGACAAGAGCTGGGACCTGAACTTGGAAAACCCAAGCCTACATGTGCTGCTTACACTTGTTACATGCTTGAATGCACAGATGAACAAACAAAAGCAATGAGCAAGTGGGATAATCTGTGTCTTCTGATTTCAGATTCATCCTGTCTCCATTATTTAATGAATGTAAATCGACTGCATTGTTTAGGTATTGCCCAAGTGTTTAGCGTCTCTTATTGTCATAAAAGTTTTTCTTCTTTTTACGTAAATCTCATCTATTATCATTGGTGCATATTTCCACACTATGTGGAGTTGGAATCCCAGTTTGATCCTATACTAGCTGTCATCCTGGGTGAAGTCTTCCAGAGCCCTAGTTTGCTCTTCTTTAAAATCAGATAACAACAGTTACCCTTCAAAGTTAAACAGATATAAAGATGATTTTGTAAATTGCCTAGCATGTTACTTGGCACATAGTAGGCACTCAAAGAATCATGATTTTTATAGTAGTAGGCAGTAATATTCTAACAAATACTTACACTTGAGCCATATGAAAGATTAATTTCCCTTCTTATTTAGGTACTCTTGAAATGTGAATTCTCTGATAATTTTAGAGATCCTTTTCAGAAACCTCTTGAAATAATGTTGACGATGCTCCATATAGGAAGAAATTAATTATGATCTTATGAAAGCTACATAGAATGGAGGCTGGCCTCAATTTCCTGAATTCGTTTTCTAATTTGTTGTATCTTATAGTAACAAAACAACAGCATATGTTTAGATCTGTCTGCATATGCACTATGGAAATTTACTTTTGTCCTGCTGTCATTACCCACACTTGTATCTTATACTTCTGGAATTCTTATAACCAACATTCTGAAAAGTAACAGGGGTTGATGTTTTCAGTGGTAATGAAAGGGTTAAGTTTGTCATAAGGTCATTTCTGGGAGATGCACGTCTACTGGAAAGCTTTTACTTTTTAAATAAAATTTTATCTGGGGATAATTTTAGACTTACAGAAAAGTTGCAAAGATAGTACAGAGTTCTGCCTATATCCATCACTCAGTTTTAGTTATCCCTAATGTTATCATCTTATATTACTGCGATACATTTGTCAACACTAAGAAACCCTCACTGGTACCTTACTATTATTGATTACACTCCAGATGTAATTCACATCTCGCCAGCACCCAATCCAGGATGCCACATTACATTTAGCTGTCTTGTTTCCCAAGTCTCCCCTGGTGTGTGAAAGCAATCTCTTCTTGTTTTTGATGATCATGATGTTTTTGCAGAGGGTATTCTGCGTAACGCATTCAATTTGGGTGTGTCTAAGGTTTTTCTCATAGATTTTGGGAAGAATAAGGTGAAGTTCCCTTATCATTATATCATATCAAGGGGTTCGTGGTATCAACATGATTTATCACTGGTTATATTAACCTTCATCTGTTGGTTAGGTTAGTGTTTGCTAGATTTCGCCACTGTAAAATGACTACTTTTCCCTTTCCATACTCTCTTCTTTGGAAGCAAGTCACTAAATTTAGCACACACCCAAGTTGAGGTCAGAATGATTAAACTCTGCCTTCTAGAGGGAGGAGTATAGAGAGATATTATTTGGGTTTCTTCCGTAAGGAAGTTTGGTCTCCCTGTTTATTTATCATTTTTATATTTGAACATATATATACACACATATATATGTATATGTATAATTTTGAGTTGCCATCATACTATACAACTTTTATTTAGATTTAGAAGTTAAATTTGTAGCATACATTTTAATTTTTTCTTTTAATTCCATACCCCTTCTTCTCCTGTCTATGTTACCTGTAAACTGAGCGAACATATACCCTTGTCTGCCATTCATTTCAGTGATAAACTATTTAACAGAAGTCCGGAGTAGAGCTCCTCTTCAGGAACTCTCTTTCGTTAGTTACTCTTGTTAATAAACAGGCCTGATAAGTATCACAAGTAAATTTGCTCAGTCTGACCTAAATTTTGACAAATCTATTATATTTATTAACAGACACCTCTGTACTTTGGGTTGATTTTGTTTTTGCATATCAAGTAGTTTTGATTATTTAGAAGCAACACTTTTGAAGTGAAGCAATCAATATACAGGTGAATTCCTTTTAAAACTAGACCTTTGAGTTCTTTTTTATGCTTCAGTCATCACTCTTCTTTCCATAAATTATCAAAAATGCTGGATGATCAGTGAATACCTTTGTCTACCAGGTATGGATGGGAAAAATTTCCTATAGCCTGTTTACTTATTTTTGAATTATTTCTTGTTTTAATCTTGGTTTTCTGCCTGTCCATTGTAACTGTTCCTGTTGAGTTTTCAGACTATGGATGAACGTTGGTAAAGAATGAGATAGAGAAAAGCATAGCTTCTTTAGGAATATTCCTTTAAATGATATTTTGTATATTTAGTTGCTTCAGTTTAGACTTTTAGCATTTTTATTTACACGAGGAAAAAAGAACCACTAAATAAAAGAGAAAAGAGTATATTGTGTTTGATAATCTGCCAGTTGAGAACACTGAGGTTGTAATTTGAGAGAAAACTTAGTCTTACCACTTTAATAGTATCCAGCAGCATTTCCTCTGTGTTTTTGTTTGTCTCTAGTTGTACCTGAAACAAGAAAATATGAAAAGTCTCTGAATTATTTGTAGTATGTGAAAGCGGGGACATTAATGTGTGGCCTTATTCTGAGGTATTTAGCAACCGATTGTCTTCTCCTTCCAGTGAGGCCACCCGGGGAAGAGATCGTTCTGTCCTTAGGGATGAAGGAAGTAGCTGCACCAGTCACGAAACCATTCATCTGTTGCGTGTTCTTTGAGTCAGCACTGGCATTGGCAATATTCTTTGTCTGGGGTTGCTTGTCTTGCTTTTTGCTTGGAAGGTAGAAAACCGTATCTTTAGCCAAAGTACGAAAGGCAAAGGTATTGGAGGAAATTAGGTCGACTAGTGGATGACAAAGGGGCAGATTTTGTTTTTAATATTTCCTGTCTTATTTTTAAAAATCATTCTGACATATTGTGTGTGTGTTTCTCTTTTTTTTGTTTATTGAACGTGTAACACCCCCACCCCATGGAAAGCTGGCTCTTTTGGCTGAATTGGGTTATCTGCTTTCTAGAGACTTAGGCTCTAGTAGGACAGATGAGGTCCTCACAGCTGCATGTTCAGTTTAGATCAAAATTGATATGCAGCAAACATGCAGTTTCTTCCTTGAGCAGGCCATATGATCATGTGATCAGCTAGGATTTAGTTCATTTGTCAGGCACTGATTTTGAAAGATTTTATTGTTAATGTTGATGATGTTTAGGAATTGTTCCTCTTACAATTGTCTTCCTTTGAGAAGATTTTGTTTGTACCTATAGCAGGTGTGTTTGACACTTCTAAAAATTGAAGCTTGTGTTGTGTGCAGTCATGTAAACAATGTGGAATCACCTTTGGGTCTAGAAGAACTTCGGAATACATCAGTTTTCGTTTCTCTTAAGGGATAAAAATATGCACTGTTTTAAT